>NW_010303294.1:0-8455 GCF_000700745.2 Antrostomus carolinensis
GGTGGCAGGGCCGCGCCTGCCTGCCCCCGCTCCCAGAGGGGCAGCAGTGGGGCTGGGGGAGAGACCGTGGGTGCAGGTGTCCCCCATCACCTTCAGGCTTCTCGCTCGGTTTCAGAAGTGAGAGCAAATTACCGGTCCCTTGGGGAGCGTTCAGGTCGGCTTGTGCCCGCTCTCGGGTGCTGCGGTCCCGCAGCCACCGCTTGTGCGGAGAAGCGCGTGAGGACGAACCTTCAAAATAACGTGGTGGGCTGGGGAGATGGGGACGCGGGGGCAGGATTGATTTCAGTTTAGTGAACGGGAGTGAAGCTTTAGTATGATAGGGGAAAGCTACGTCATAGATCGATGCTGCTTCTTTAGGGCTTGATTTGGCCTTAGTATGGATGTGAATGTAATGGACAATGTCCATTATTTAATGATGCATGAATGGACATGCTTATTCTGCAGTAATCTCCTTGTTTAGGCTGGTCTGGTTCCAAACTAATCTAGAAGCTGTTGGTGATAGCCCTGACTATTTTATTTTTTGTAAAATATATGAGTTTGTGGAAGCACCTAGTTGCACCAGTATAAATCAGTTTATTCCCTTTAAGGTTTATGGTGGTGTGATCAACAGCAGCATTCAGTCTCCTGTTACTGCCGAGTCCGCTCCTGCGGCAGTCTGTCCAATGAGACCCAGTCCTTCTTCTGTCAGGATCACGAGTTGTGACTTGAACCTTGATAAATACCAGTATTTAATACCTCTGAACACATTTAATTAAGTTATCTTTAATTTCTACCTCTCTCCTTTTTCTTTGCAGGCCATGATAAGATACTGCGAAGCTGTTTTGAGTGGGTGAAGTGAAGGGGGTAAAAAGGGGTATTAAAAAAATGCCCAGGCAAACAGCAGTGACGATTACTTTGGCGACCCTAGTGGGAGTTGCAATGGGGGGTCTGGTTTTGTGGAAAGCAACCCAGCGTCGAAAAGGAAAAGCATCCTGTAGTAGTCAGCAAGAGGAAGCACTTACAAACTCAGGAGATGAGAAGCTGATTAAGGCAGAGGATAAAGAGGTGCTTTCCTTCTTCAGATCTCCCACCTTTTCCTGGGTAGAGAGGACCCTTGGTGCAGACATAGTGATAGTTTCAGAGCAGGAGGAATGGGATCGTGTTGAACCGTTGCTTAAGAAGGAGCTGGAGAAGTGGCCAGTGCTTGGAATGGATTGTGAGTGGGTGAGTAATCAAGAAGAACCTCTTCTGTAGGTGGCAAATTGCAGTGGAGAATCATCTTGGGAGGAGTCATTCCTTTGCTTGAATGGATACAACAGAAATGACTACTGAAACTGCCTATGTGATTATCTGTCATGACAGCAGTGAAGTAACTGCTAATTTTAACTCACGTTTTAAAGTGTGCTGACTGGGAGTTTTTCATTCACTAGTTGTATTCATTTGCTGAACTCCTGCGATAAATCAAATATACTAAACATAGTGATAATTGTATGGCTAAATATAGCATTATGTGTTTTGTATAATATCTCTTTAAAGGTGATTTACTAGAAGTAGCTTGAGTTTGCACTGTTTGAAATCCAGCTACATACTTAGAAAAAAAATTCTCAAGAATAGTAAACCCCAAAAGGACGATACTACTGATAACTAGATATAACTCACAGGGACTACTGGAAAGCAAAGTTCCTCTTCCACTTGTACATTTGCCTGTGTGAACTCTCAAAATAGGCTTTGAGTCATTTATAAAGCCTGCCTTTGCCATTATTTTATCTGGAAATGTATTCACCTAACAGTCATTAGTATAAGCCACGGTTAAACACTGTGTTTGCCATAAGCATTTTTATAGTAGGTGGCTTTGTGCTAATGTGTAGAAATGTGTCTGATTTCTTCCACAAGCTCAGCTATGAGGGGGATGGGTGAAAGGGGGAAAGTTTCTCTTGTAGGAGTGTTGCAGGAAGTAGCTGAGGGACAGTAATACTGTGAAACAGATCACATAATTTGCAGTAAAATTTTAAAGACATGTAACAATACTTGACTGTATAAACCGTCAAGGTATTTCCTATCTTCAGTGGCCTCTTTTGCAATTTGTTCCCACTCCAGTATTGCTAATAATACTGTAACCCAGACTCTGATTTTTGGCTTTATTTCAGGTATCTGTGCAGGGAAAAGCAAATCCTGTATCACTCCTACAGATGGCTTCTTCCAGTGGCCTCTGCATTCTTGTTCGGTTGCCCAGGCTTGTTGCCAGTGGACAGACTATCCCAAAGACCCTGTTGGACATCATGGCAGATAGTGCTGTGTTGAAAGTTGGGGTAGGATGCTGGGAAGATGCTTGCAAATTACTTCATGATTATGGTCTTCCAGTCAAAGGGAGCGTGGATCTCCGGTATTTAGCCATGAGACAGCGGTGAGTGTCTGAAGACAGAGGCAGCTCTGTTTGAGGCATCATTTAAGTTGGAAATATTTTAGAAGTAATTTGCATACACTGAATGATACTAGGCAGCTAGGTCTAGAGTTCTCAGCGTGGTTTTAGGGAATGGGCATTGACAGCTGCAGCCCCAGAACATGTCATGCTTCTGTTCTACAGTCTTAATGGAAATGAAATCCTCACAAAGATTTCATATACTAATTGTGTCTGTTAGTCTTCTCATGCAATACCCATGTAGACTTTTCTGCCTATCATGCTTCAGCTTGCAAGAAATCCAGGCACAGTGATGTAACGTGGTGAGAATGATCACTATGTCAACAAATGTTTGAATACTCTGCCTAGAAGTATGGGATAAATGTGCCAGGGGCACGTAAGTGAAATGGTTGAATTACAGGATTTCTTGTAAAATTACTAAAATACACCATCTCTAATTTTCTCTTCTAATAACAACATTTCCATTAAAAGGTTACAGTTATGATGCTCTTTTATCATCTTCCTAAAGTAAAATGTTTTACTTGGGAATATTCTTAACGTCCAGTATATGTATGCCCGGGTATGTTGTTAGTGATCTGGGACATGGATTTGCTGACCTGACAGTGCCTTTTTGTCAGTGAGGATGGACTAATTGTCTCTAGTGGCCAGGATTCCTCTAAGTGATTACTGGCTCTCATGCTCCTCATGGATGCCTGAGGCAGGTGGTCCATCACTCTGTGATAGAGCTCGTTAGTTCAGAAGAGGGTAGTTCAGAGCCAAACACTGCAACCTTAAATGCTGCCAACTCCCAGCCTTGCCTGTTTTGCATATTGCAGGCACTAGATAAATAAATCTAGAAAGGGCATTTTAGTGGAGAGGAGGAAGAGGGCCTGTAAAGCTGACAGGCAGCAGTGTGCTGTTTGGTGGGAGTCATGCATCCTGTGCATTGTGTTCTGGCAGGTTCAGATTGTATGAGGCCATCCAGATTTGCATGGGTGTAAAGCTTTGGTTTTAATATGCTTTTTTCTCTTTCTTTATTAAACCGAAGGAAGGATCTGCTTCACAACTGCCTTAGCCTTAAGTCTTTATCTGAAAAAGTCCTGAACTGCCCGCTTGACAAGTCTCCTCATGTGCGTTGCAGCAACTGGGAGGCAGAGGAACTGACACAAGATCAGGTATGTCTTCAACTTAGTGTTTTGGGAGGAAAAGCAACCTTCTTAGTAGAGAAGAGCTATTACAATGGGGAGATCTGACCTTTCTTTGAGTTTTGCGCCAAAATCTTGCATGTGACTGTGGTTTGAAGTTCATTTCAGACTATGCCTATGTCTTGCTCCTTTTCCATTAAGATAATTGTCTGTCACTCCTTGCATTCTTGACCCTTGTTTTCCTTTAATCCTGAAAGGTCTATAAGGCAAGATCCCTTGAAGAAGAGTTTGTGCACCCAAAACATCACCTTTTTTATTATTTTCTTTCCTTCTATAGCAGTCAGTGCAATATAAGAGAGAGACCCTGGAAACCTTGTTCACCATCTTTAGACCAGTATGATTTCCCTCATTGTTCACTTTATTACAGTCATGCTGCCAATGTCTACAAAATCAGTGACCAGTAGAGCGAGTGACAGGATAAATAACCCCACTGAATGTTTGTAGGCAGTGTATCAAAAGGGAGCTTTCTTTCAGTTAGGGAGGGCTTGGTGGAGCAGGAGGGTGTTTAAGACCTGACTGACCTGAATTTTTTTCAGTCCTTTGTGGTTCCTGGGGGCACCCACGAGTATTTCAAGTCTGACTGATCTAAAAATGTGGGGTGTGGTGATGTTATGAAAGTGTCACTCATAGGCCAGAACTTCAAAGAGAAAGAAATACAGCTTCTGGCTTCTCTGTACCAAGTGTTATAAGATGGATAATATTTGGGAGTGTTTGCTGTTTGTGAATATCTCGATGTCTGTGCTTTTCTACAGATTCTCTATGCTGCTAGAGATGCCCAGGTCTCAGTGGCTCTGTTCCTCCATTTTCTGGGATATGCCAGTCTCCCTGCTACATCTGAAGGTGAAAATTCTGTTGCTGCTTGGAAAAAAGCACTGGGTAAATGCCGGGGCTTGGTGGATATCCCATTTAGAGGAAGAAGGAGTGTCAGCACAGGAGAGGAGAAAAGCGAAGAAGGACGATCCCCTCAGAAAACAAGGAATCGGAAATCGTCAGTGAATAGCCAGCCTTCTGGCAGTCAGCAAATGAGAGATCCTCGGAGGCAGAAGCGAAAGCCTCTGGGTGTGGGATATTCTGCAAGGTAAGTCTGTGAGCACCTCTTACTCCTTGCGCCACAGATGAAAAGCTTTGAATGATGCCTCGTGCTCTGCTCATTAAACAAAGCAGATAATATGAGCCAGGAAAGGAATCATAGGACCTAAGTCATGGGAGCCAGATCCTGTTTCTGTTTTCTCTGTTTCCTTCTAGTGGTATTGAAAGTGGGGGCAGCACTTGGATGTGAGCTAGGTCATAAGCACCTGCTGAGGGATTGTCTTCAGCTTTTGCCCTTCCTTCTCCTATGGAGGCATTAGCTGGAGAGCAGAGTCCCAGCAGGAGGCAGTTGGCTGTCTGGGTGGCATTTACTGCCCAAGCAGTTTTCCCTGTCTCCTGCAAGGACAAGGTGACAACTGCATAGAGCTTGTCCTGTGAGTAGGACCTGCTTTGTGGACTGCTGTTTGTACTGTGCTGCCCCAGGTCATTGTGGCCACAGAGATGTCAGGGTACTGAGCAGAGCTGAAAGCTAAGCTTAGGAGAGGTAGAGAGGTTCTCTGAGGTGCCAGAGGGCACAGGAAGGAACACTCTGTGGTAGCATCATAGCACTGGACTTCTGTGTTGGCCAGGGAGAGAAAGGAATAGTATTACTTTGGCCTTGCAGGGGCACCTGTTGCTGGATTCAGGATTCCTGTCCCGCAGGTGATTTTTGTGGAGCAAATCCTAAATTCTTATGGCCTTCTGCTAATGAAAGTTCAGTTGTTTTTAAGTTAAAACAAGTTGGAGAAGTCTGTTTAAGCTAAATACAGTGGAAGACATGGAGAGCTAGTATGTTTGGGTTTGTTTGGATACAGTCTAATAAAATTAATCGCATGGATGTAGGAACTAAAATTATAGTTACCATTTGAAAAGAAGGCCAGTCATTTTAGTATTTGTTTTCTTCTTTTCAAGTTTATTGGATTGGCAATGAAGACATTTTAATGCAGTCAATAATATTGATTTCATTAGCAGTCATTAACAGTATTGTGTTGTGCACAGCAAATCCCTTCAGATTTTTCTTTTTTTTTCAGTTGGAGCCTGTGTCATACACAACAGAAGGACTGCACGTCATGGGAGGATTAAAATTTAAACAAAATTGCATTTCAGGCTAAACTGAGATCCCCCCCCATGTTTGTTTGTTTGTTTGTTTATTGTTTTTAACCGCACTGGACTTCATGAGAGATATGTAGACTCACTGGTTTTTACAGTGACTCCAGCAGTCTGTCTCTGGTCTGTAATAAGACTGCATGTGATTTCAAAAGTTGTTTTTCACTCTTCCTTTCTTTAAGTCTGTTTAGTTTTAATGTTTATTCATTGTAGAGTTGAGAAGTACTCAAATTATCACAGTGATTTAGTTGAACTGTTTATGCTCAGTGGAAGGAGACCTCTTATATCATTACTGTTTTGTTGGGATTTTTTCCCCCATGGACCTCAGAAGAAATCTTTTTGTCAAATTGCATATCCTGTGAATCAACCTTTTTATCTGGTAGAGCTCTGCTGAGTACTTATTTATATGCTCTTGCTGGAAAGAAAGAAAACTTTTCCACAATGTCTTGCAACATGTCTGTATCCCTGGCCAGTTCCTCCCAGGTGCTCCCTGAGCCCTGCCTGCTCTGGTCTTCAGTTTTGTTTGAAGGAGGTTGCCAGAGTAAGGAAACCATTTTTTGCAAAACAGAGCCCTTCCACACACTGCCACTAACCACCAGAAACTGCTCAGGCAGGATTTTTTGCTACTGACTAAGGTTGGGTGCCTGTGTTTCAGAGAGCCTCAGCTCAGCTTCATTGTTCCCATGGACTCATGTATTTGGGTTCCGAGTGCTCCAAGAGCTTTTCTGTAGTATTTCTCTGGGATGAAGTAAGTAATCGCTGTTCACACTGAGTTTTGGAGAAGTCATCTTAATAAAACACTAAAATATGGGCTTAGGCAGTTGATCCTTGAATTTGCCTTGCCTGTAAGTTGACATTCTTTTAGCTTACTCTTAGCTCATCGTCCTTCTTCAGTTCTCTTGTGTTTTCTAACGTAATAAAAAAAAAATGCTGATACCATACCATATCATCATTGATGGTATCTCTTGAAAACTGGGGTTCAGAGTTAGAATTCTACTGGCAGCAGGTGAACAAAGATACCTTACAGTCAGCTGGTGAACCCCAGTTAAGTTTTCAGATGTTCTGCAGCAGCCTGTGTGGTGCTCAGCAGCCTTAGGTGTGTGTTTAGGGGCACTCCCGTGATTTGGAGGAGGCTGCCTGAACTGCAGTGTGGAATGCATGGCTATAGAGAGCTCTGGGTTTTTTGGCATGCTATTATAGTTGCTGTAATGCTGCTCTTGTTTCACAGAAAATCTCCACTGTATGACAACTGCTTCCTGCATGCACCAGATGGACAGCCCCTGTGCACTTGTGATCGCAAGAAGGCTCAGTGGTATCTGGACAAGGGAATTGGAGGTGAGCATACCAGTTCTTCTGTTGGTACTGAAAATACAATGCTTTTTTGTTTTTTGCCTTGTTCCTTAGGTAACTGGGCATTAATTTTTTTGTATCCTTTTTTATTGGAAATAATGTTCTGGGTTCACTAGCATGACTCCCGTGTTTTAACATTGTTATTTTATCTTTCAAATATAAATTTGTCTTGAATATTCTGTATTTGCCTTTACCCATTCAGAGCTAGTCAGCACAGACCCATTTGTTGTGAAGCTGCGGTTTGAGCCTTCAGGACGTCCTGAATCTCAAGTTGATTATTATCTGACAGTCAAAGAGAACCTCTGTGTTGTATGTGGCAAGCGAGAGTCCTATATCCGGTGAGTTTAGTGGGATAGGAAGAAAATGCATCTTTTAAAATGAGACTGAGGTCTGCATCTAGTTTGGCATCCAGAAGCTTAGTTAGTGGCCTGAAACATCATGCTTGTTTACATCCTGGATGGACTATCACTATTTGAATGCTCTGCAGTTGTATATGTCTGAGTAAGTTTGACACTGAACAGGCCAACCTTCCCTCTTCTTCCAGAGGCAGGAGGTATTGGTCCTTGGAGAGAACAAAGCGTATGGAACATGTGTGTGCTGCAGTTTGAATGGCAGGGGGCAGCAGAATGCCAACACACACTCTTCTGATGGCATCCCCTTCTGAAAATAGTTGTACTGTTCCTTCCACTGCTTAATCCTTATATTTTTGAAAGATTTAGGTGAGCCTGAAGCCCATGAGGTCAGAAAGAGTGAGATTTTTGTCTTTGCAGCTGCTATTGTTTGGCTGAGGTATGCTTGCCATAATGCATTGCTTTTTTTTTTTTTTTACAGTATGAATTTTGTGGTTGATTTGTTTGTTTGTTTGTTTTTAATTGAAAGCAATTAATTTTTGGAAGGGTCAAAAAGAGAAATGCAGAAAACCTGTGGAGAGAAGTACAAATAAACAGAAGTTGCAAGCCCTGTTGCTACACTGAGGGTCCTGACCCTGGTGCTCTTTGTTTTCCTGGACTTTCAGTATTAGTTGACCCTTCTTGGGCCAGGAGGAGGAGGAGCTGGGGAGTAGCAGTTCCCGGTAAATGGAATGAGCTAGCTGGTTTGTCTTCCCTAGGAAGAACATTGTTCCTCATGAATACCGAAGACACTTCCCCATCCAGATGAAGGACCACAACTCCCATGACGTGCTCCTACTCTGCACGTCCTGCCATGCCATCTCCAATTACTACGACAACCATCTCAAGCAGCAGCTGGCTGAGGAGTTTTGTGCCCCCATCGGCTCCGAGGAAGGCGTGCGTCTGCTGGAGGACCCTCTGCGCAGGCAAGTGCGCTCAGGGGCCCGAGGCCTGCTGAA
>NW_010303294.1:8465-21763 GCF_000700745.2 Antrostomus carolinensis
CCCGAAGGGCAGAACTTCTGCAGAGTATCAAGGACTTCTTTAACACAGAGGCAGTCACCCCAGAGATGCTCCAGGAAGCAGCTGGTCTGGAAACTAGGTATAACAAGCCCAACAATAGATTTAACATTTTAGTAATTTATGTTGACATGTAAGTTCAACAAAAAGTTGTCTAGACACAGAGTCTTGGGTAAATATTACTGCAGCAAAATAATAAAAAAAAAATATCCAGCAGGATTTGCAGAGCTGAGGATCACACATGCTGACTTCCCCCTCCAGCTGTTTAATTAAAATAAGACAAAACCCATTGCTGGCCAACTTGGGATATTGAGTTATCTTCCCTAAAATAATGGTGTCAATTTAAGGAGCATCTGAATTTTGAGACTACTAGGAGTTGATCTGCACAGGAGAAATGAACATTTAAAAGCCTAACTTTATAATTTGTATAAGCCTGCAGAGTTTGGATTTATAGTGCTTTGATACACTTAACTGGAAAGCAAGGAAAGGAAGAAGCACAGACAGAAAGGAACTGTCTGTGCTGTAGCCTAAGGCTCTAAGCAGACAAGTACATTGCATTTCTTACTGTGTTTTTGTTTTTGTTTACCCCCTTCTCCTCTCAACCCAGCAGTGGTCCATGAACTGCAGCTCTTGAAAAAAAAATTCCCTTTCTCTTCCAGCAATCTCCTTCCATTCTTGCTCTGCAACCTGCCCTCCACTATTTTATATTTCTTTTGAAGGACAGATCAGGGAGCAAGACTGAAAAACAATCATATCGGAAGTCTCCTCCCTTCTCAAAGCCTTCTCAAATCTTTTATTAACTAGTATTTGGTCTCTGTCTGCATGAAGTCAGCATTTTCTCCTTGTTATGCTCTCTGTTGTGTGTGATGTGCCAATGTTATAAGTCGGAATCTACCCAGGCAGGAAATTCAGTGGCAGGAATCAGGGTTCTGGAGTGTCATATGGTTCTTGCTTTGAGAAATTTGGAGTCTGTCTCCTGAGGAGCTTGTAATGAACCTTGAGAGCTTTGTTTAGTATTGCTATGAAAGAACACTTTCTCACTTCAAAGAAAGCAGCTTCCCAGTGTAACTGTGTTCCAGAAAGCAGTCTGGCATTGAAGCAAAGCGTAAAACTCTCCCTCCTGGTTATCTTACCATGTGTCTCTAATTAAACTCCACAGCTGAAAGTATTTTCACTGTCTTGCTGTTCATTGTAGACATGTCTAGAGTCTGACAGTGGGCTTGTGTGAAAATAAACTCTGCTTGTGTCCTGGCAGGATCTGCAATGAGAGCTACATGCCACATGGACTGAAGGTGGTGCAGTGTTTTGCTAAAGGAGGCCTGCGCTCCCTTATGCAGTTGGAAAGACGCTGGCGGCAGCATTTCTTGGACAGCATGCAGCCCAGGCACCTCCCAGAGCAGTGGTCAGTGGACCATAACCACATGAAGCTGATCCGAAAGTATGGAGAGGATCTTCAGATCGAGCTGTCATGAGACTAACTTCCTGCACTCTAGATCTTGTCTAATGGATGTATGTAACTGACGGTGGAAGGACTGTTTTTATTTCTATGTCTCCACTAACATCTGGGCCTGTGTTTGCCAACAGGCAGCAGTGGGTCTGCCAGATTTGGCATTTTACAGAGTTAATCCATTGACTTGAATTTTCAGGTGGTTTGGAATTTTTAATCCTAGTCTGTCACTGACTAGTTCAGTGCAAGAGTGATATGCTAAGGAGATTTGTCATCTCAAAGTGGCAATGGAGAGTTATTTCCTGACCCCCAGGATGGCTGATGCCTCCAGACCATCTCTCTTACCACAGAGCACAATATATGAACATTTCCAGATTTTCCAACAGATACATATGCGCCCTTAGCTGCACCTGGAGAGGCTGCTGTTGAAAGTCTTTGCTTTTGGTGCAGTTGTACTCATACGAGTTCTTCTCAGAGAAGACTCTCTGCCAGAGAGAGATTCCATGTTTGGAAGTGGCAAAGAAACCTTACCATTTTTAGCAGATTATGAGCTGTATCAGCATTGCTTATAGGGCTCAGTGAATTTCCTGGTGGCAGGTGTCTGATGAGAAGTGACACTCTGACCTAGCAGTATGGGAGTAGCCATGTCAAGTCTTTTCTTAAACAGCTTCCAGCAACACACAGTCTATCAAAAATGTTACTTCCTACTTCTACTTCTTTATAGAATTGTTTTGGTTGGAAAAGACCTAACATGGCTGAGTCCACCACTAAACCATGTCCCTAAGCACCATATCTACATGTCTTAAATACCTCCAGGGATGGTGACTCAACCATTTCCCTGGGCAGCCTGTTCCAATGCTTGACAACCCTTTCAGTGAAGAAATTTTTCCTTGTATCCAAACTAAACATTCCCTGGCGCAACTTGAGGCTGTTTCCTTTTGTCCTGTCGCTTATTGCTTGGGTGAAGAGACTGAGACCCACCTCACTACACCCTCCTTTCAGGTAGCTGTAGGGAGTGATAAGGTCTCCCCTCAGCCTCCTTATCTCCAGATTGAACAACCCCATTTCCCTCAGCTGCTCCTTGTAAGACTTGTGCTTTACACCCTTCACCATCTTCGTTGCCCTTCTCTGGACACGCTCCAGCACCTCAGTGTCCTTCTTGTAGTGAAGGGCCCAAAACTGAACACAGCACTTGAGATGTGGTGTCACCAGTGCAGAGTACAGGGGGATGATCACTTCCCTACTCCTGCTGGCCGCACTATTTTTGATATAGGCCAGGATGCTGTTGGCCTTCTTGGCCACCTGAGCACACTGCTGGCTCATGTTCAGTTGGCTGTCAACCAACACCCCCAGGGCCTTTTCTGCCAGGCAGCTCTCCAGCCACTCCTCCCCAAGCCTGTAGTGTTGCATGGGGTTGTTGTGACCCAAGTGCAGGACCCAGCACTGAGCCTTGTTGAATCTCAGTCCATTGATCCAGCCTGTCCAGATCCCTCCATAGAGCCTTCCTACCTTCAAGCAAATCAACACTCCCACCCAACATGGTATTGCCTGCAAACTTACTGATGGTGCACTCAATCCCCTCATCCAGATCACTGATAAAGATATTAAACAGAGCTGGCCCCAAAACTGAGCCCTGGGGAAAACCACTTGTGACCAGCCACGAACTGGATTTAACTCCATTCACCACAACTTTTTCATTAATATCTTACAAATATCTTACCAAGAATAGCTCTTGGTGGATACCTTTTCACATCAGGCTGAAATGAGGTCAGGTGTCTTAAAAGGAATGAGAGGAAACATTTTATTTAAAGACCAGCATCTTTTAAGAGGTCAGACCACATGTGACAGAAAAATGGAAAATCTGGTGTTCTGTTTCTTGATTTGATGTGTGTGGTGGTTAGCAGGTCATACTCTCTCCATGCCTGTTTCCCTGTCTCTAAAAAGGGGCTAATAATACTTACCTATCTCACAAGGGTGTTGAGGTGTTTTTGTAAAATGCTTTGAAAGTACAAGCTAGTGTGTGCTAATTATTACTGTTGTTTTTTAAAATGTGCTGACTTTCTTAATATTCATGGTTTGTGCCTGATGTTAGACATTAGTTAAATACAACTTTTTAAAAATACATACCCCTTCCTGTGAAATCACTTCTGATTATTTTGATTGCATGAGATGAATGTGCTTCTCCTGAATGATGAAGCTATGCTCAGTTTTTATAGGTGTCTCTAAAGAAGTTTCAGTATAGCACAGTTGACCCATATTTTATTGTAACATTTGGGCAGAATCCTGGACCAGCTGTGATTGTGGCTCAAACTCCCCTCCTGTCTGATAATTCAATAAATTTCTCAGGCCAGGGGTGAAAACCTGTTTGTAGCAGAGCCTGTTTGAGATAAGTAGCCATGGAGAAATGGTACATTAATGTCATCCCACAGGAGCTGCAGTAGCAGCCTAAGCACAAGGAATCAAAGATTCGTGATAAATACTACTTATCACAGAGCTGCAAATGAGACCATTTTCATTATAAGGGCAATTTTATTCCTTTCCTGTGCCACTGACAGGTCTTAACAAAAACTGATCTAGCCAAATGTGTTCTGCCTCTGTGCTCGTTCACAGCTGATTGTAATCTTAGCAAGAACCTCCTGGCTACAGCAGCAGCTTGGATGTAACTCTTTCTTTAAAGCATTTTAGCCTGTGTTCAGATAGTGCTGTCTCTTATCTTTAGTGTCATCTGACGAGGGTGGAGAGAGCCCTTTGCAGTGCTCAGAAACGCCTTTTCAACCATCAGAAGCACAAGGTGTCCATCTCCCTTCTGCTTTGTTTTTTCTCCCTTTGTTCTGATGCAGGAACTACTGATAAAGCTGTCCTTACTTAAAGGAACCGATGGGCTTGACCACATGGCTGCTGTCTTTTGCTTTGAGGCAAGAAAATGATGTTGAGACAAGAACTGGACTACAAATCCCCTAAATTTAAGAAGTCAGTGATGTCATTGAAGAGTTTTGTGGGTTTTTTTTTTCCAGATCACTTGTTCAGAAATAGAAATTTGCAAGGAAAACTTCCTTTATAAATATTTTCTTAACTAAAATTCTTTGTTATTTGTAAGATATGCTTAACTTGCATAATTTTAAGTCAACCTGAAAGAGGAGGGCAAACAGTATATTTATTGTGCAGATATAGATTATTTTTGTATTATTATGATTTTAAATTTTCTACCAGTCTGTAGATAAAACTTCATCGGTAATTGTTACATGCAGTAAAATTCTCCTTTTTTTGCCAGACTTAGCACTATTGAAGCTCTTTTTTCTTTTTTTTTTCTTTTTTTTTCTTTTTTTGGCATGCCTGCTTTTTCTCTTCTTTCCCTGTGTCTCACTCTGTCCTTGTGAGTCCATCATTCCTTACAGTAATGCCTGGACCTCAGTCTCCAAATTTCCCTTTCCTCTCTGTCAGAGATCAGCTGTGGAGGAGCCTGTGCTGTCAGCAATACTGTACTTCTAAGCAGTGTGATGGCAAATTTGAATTGTTCTGAGGATTCAGGTGCTGTCCTTGGCCTGGTCATTTTGGTCAGTCATGATGGCTATAGATCTACCTTTTTTAAAATATAAATGTAGATTTTGCTCAAACTGAGCATTATTTAGGTTGCCCCAAGTATCTTACCTATACTGGAACCCTCCTGCACAAAACCTTGCACATCCATTTAGTCTGCAGAGGGAGGGAATTGCTATGCCTCTGTATGGTCTGAGTTCCACAACATGGGATTTTTCTTTCTGTCACTTGTCACTTTACTTTTGTAAGTTTGGTACGCTGCAAGAGATGAGGGAGAGAAATTTCCCCTGTTACCTGTTGCTTGATGCCACCTGCCTCCAAATGGTTCTTGCAGGTTAGCAGGGAGCATGCTCCAGCTTCTGAAGTCCCCAAACCTGGTTTTGTTTCTGAATTCCCTGCGGAGCTTGGCTCCATCATTTTTGTTTCAGGCGTTTTGCCCATGTGAGACGGATGTGCTATTCTAAGCATATGACTGGGTACGTGTTTCCAGAGCCTCTCCTCTGGAGCAGAAGTACCGACAGCCACTGTGGTGGGTTAGCTTGCCTTCTCCCAGTCTGGGCCACAGACTGATTGCTGACTTCCCAAACACTACAGTTTGCCTTTTTCTTGGCTTTGCAGTAACTTCTTATTGCAAGGTGCGGGATTTACCAGCCAAGCAGCATTTTTTGATAGTCTGGCAGGTGGAGGTGCAGTAAGTGCTGTGTTTCTGAGCAGACCATACATGACATGTTAATTATGCTGCTGTCAGACTTGGCATTTGGAGTGCCTTGGTTTCCCTCCTTTGACAGCCTTTAAAGGTCCCAACTGTCACATCCATGACTGACAGGACTGAAGACAACATTTTCCTGTGAGCTGCTTGCATTTTCCTGTGTTTGGTACTCATTAATGGCAGGGATGGGAAGCTATCTTCCTGTTACATTTCTATTGCTCTGGCTCCCTAGGGAGGATCTGAGCTCCACACTATCTGTAGCATGGTTTTGGTGGGGTTTTTTTTGGTGAAGGCAATGTGGTTAGCCTTGAGAGGTACCTCATTGCCCTGGCCCTGGGCCTATTTGCCACAGTGTGCCCTCTTGTATTAGCCCCGCATCAAGGGAGTCTTCTTAAATGTTTTTCCAGGTAGAGAGGGCAATGCAAGAGAGCCAACATGGTTGAGCATAGTAAGGGAAAAAAAACCCAAAAGCCAAATAAACATGCATGGAACATAAATTCCCATATTCAAACCAAATTCCTCTATCACTGTGAATTCCACCATGAGGAGCAGGCAGCTGTGGTAAGGATTTTCTGCGCCAAGGTTAGTGCTGCATCCTCTCTTCCCACTTAGCTATCATGGTGCTTGTTTCTGTCTGGAATTAGCCAGCGTGATACTAGCTGGTGTCTCAGTGGTGTTGGTCACCAGGAAACAGAGCAAAACCATCTTTATTTTATTATTTTTCTTTGCAAGCTATTGGATAAGTTCAGTTTCTGAGATGGAGGGAGTAAAGATAACTGAAAAAAAGGGGATGCAGGCTTTTACGGTAAAATAGAGATGTCATTATCAGATAACAAGAAACAATTTCCTTGTACAGGAAAAACTCCAGCTTCAGCTAGAGATGATATAAAATATGGCTTCTATCTTTCTTTGCTTAAAAAATTGAGAGATTGTGCAGTGGTTAAGGAGCAAAAGAGAGAAGACTTATATCGCAGCACAAATGTGACAAGTCTGGGAAAAAGGTACTAGGCAGCTGTCAGAAATGCAGGCTTAAGACAAAAACTGCCTGTCCAAACCCCTCCACAGAAAACTGCTGTTCTAAGAGCTGTTTCCCATTGTAGTGTGTTCTGTGGGGAACTGACATGTATATGTTTTGCACTGATTAGCAGCAAGTCCTTTCCAATTGATTGTCCTTTGAAAAACACCAAACAGTACTTTGCATGGCTGAGATCTGCCACTTGCTCTTCCCTTTTTCCTCTGGGCCCTGGCTCTGCCCAAGATTTTTAGCTATAAATAAAAGAAGAGAGACGGACTGCTGGTGACAAGTTGTGAAAATGAGAGTGGGACATCCTTTCAATGCACTCTGAATAAAAAATTGTTATCCCTACTTGTCTATCAAGGGCTATGGAGAGCCCAAATCTGAGCCATAAGTACCTGTATATAGCTTTATGTCAGATTTTTGTTATTCAGATAATGCTTTCCATATGTTTTAAAAGCGTTACACCCTCTTCTTTCCCGTGGTTCTCCTGTGATACATGGGTAGCAATACTAGATGTTTTTCAGCTACACATCTCAAAGCACTGTGATGCCTTAAAGACCAGCTCCATTTTACAGGTATTTTCCCCACACTATAAAAAAGTCAATCCAAGCTGTAAGATTAGAACTTAAGAAATCCTTACAGAGCCCTGGAAAATAGCAGACTAGACTGCCTGTCACTTATCAAATTGGTTACAGGGAAGAAAACTTAAAATTCAACAGGCCTTCAAGTGCAAGTTCTGTGCATGATAGCCGTGAGTGACAACCACTGGATGGTGCAGAGTATTAGACCCTCAAGAATATAAGAATATCCAAGTATCTTTTTTTTTTCCCCTCTGCCTTGTAAATGGCAGAGGAAACTTAAGGCTGCTGAGGACTCTTAATGCTGCTGAGCTCTGTCCCCATTATCTACATGCCACCAGTTCTGCTTCTCTGCTTTCAAGGTTTCCAGTGTGTAGTGAAATATTGGAGGGTGCTTTTGCTACCAGCAGTGTGGAAGCCCTGCTATGGTTTTGGACAAAGAAACCAGGAGGTGAGGTAAGTACAGGTAGATAGATGTAAAAGCTGAAAAAGTGGAATATCTTTATTTCACTCAGTTGGAATAATCACCAGTAAAAACCAGAAAAACTTCCTGATAGCCATCATCCTTCAGTTGGATGTGTTTCACTGCCAGCTGTGGCTGGTCACTGGGTTCGTAGCAAAAGCTGATTTCTCATGACAGGCCACAGTAGGGTCCAAGGAAGAGAAATTGCCATAGCTAGCAGGCCTGCACTTGGGTAATAACCTCAACCATCTCAGCCTACCTTGCCCTAACCATGGAGGGAAGGGAGCTGAAGGAAGCCCAGATGGGTCCTTGTCCTCCTCGCTGCCTCTTTTGCTCAGGACCTGCCACTCTGGAAGGTGAGTCCTGTGCTCTGCAGGGGACACTAGTATGGAAATGTGGCTTATGAGCAAAGCCCAGAAGAACTGAGTTTGTCTAGTTGTCTAGCTTAGGGAAAACAAAGAACTGAGGGACAAGGAGATTAAAAAAAAAAAAAAAAGTGGTAAAGAGAAGAGGGATTTTTGTGGTTTGCTTTCTAGTCTAGCTAGGACAGGAGGTTATGGACTTAAATGTCAATGCAGGAGATTTGGGCCAGTCATGAAGGAAAGCTTCCTTATGGTATGCATTGCTTCATGACATAGGTCACATCACTTTCCTACAAGCACGCTGACTGGCTCCCCAGCTGCAAACCATCTGTGCTGCCCACTGACAAACCTGGAGGTGATAAAAACTGGAATGTTTTAGCTAACTCTTTCCATGGGCATTCTACTCCCATACCTGCTGCGTGCCCTTCAGTCACCCGCTGCCAAGACTGATGCGCAGCACTTCTCTCTGAACTGCTTTAATTAATGTGTGCCTGCTCTGGATTTTTATAGCTCTTACAAGATACCACTCGCAGCTACTTTTCATCAGAGGAAGGTTTTATATTGCTGCTGTGAAGCTTGCCGTTGCTACCACTGAGGAGGTGACCTTGGCACGTGTTCTATCCCCTTCACTCCTCACACTGTGTTAGCACCAGGCTTTGCTCTTCCAGTCAAATGCTTCAAAAAAGGACACGAGCCTTTTTTTTTTAAATGCAACATAGTAGGTTTCCAAAAAATCCCTGCTCACTTGAGAAGAAATATGAAAACAGATCTTCAGACCTAAACAAACTTTCTCTTGCTAAATAAGCAGTCATTTTTAAATCTCAGAACTTCACTTAGGGAACACAATGGAGACAGTAACCTCACAGGCCTTATTTTTCCATAAATTCTTGTGAGTTTGTTGGGGGAATTTTTTGGTGGGGTTTTTTGTTTGGTTGAATGGTTGAGGTTTTTTCCACTGGGAAGGTAAATGGAACTGCTTGACAAGGAAAGAAATTGAGCTGGAATTAAGATGGGGAATTCATGCCAATAAAACCAGCATAATTTTCTCACTTCTATCCTTACAGGACTATACTTATATCCTGAACAAAGATGAAGGGGTAAGCCTGGAAAACACAATGAGCTCAAAGTTGAAGAGGATTCCAAAAGCCATGGGCTGCTGTGTATTAGGCACACTGCAAAAAAAATACCCCAAATGATCCATGAGGGATGGGGATGTAGGAGTTGCTGTGCTGGACTGAAGCCACAGTCTGGTTAGATCAGGGTAATTTCTCTGACCATTGTGGTCAGAGCTTGGTACTCCCTAGGTTGTTTTTCACACTTCCTATTTTCAGGGTGAAAGCTGATTGATATTTCTTGTGGTAGTTTGAGAAGAGCTAGGCAGGATTTTCCTAGCAAGTCTCCTATCACCAAGACATATGGCAGTGCCTGCCTCGCTGGGATGAGCTGTGTGGTCAGCAGGATTTCATTTCACCTTCCCCTCTCTAAATACCTGGCAGCGAGTAGACTCTCAATGAGTTGGCTCTCTGAAAAATGTTAGCTGAAGTGGCTGCACATGTTTCTACCAACACAAATTCCCAAACTGCATTTAGGGTTTGAAGAGGAAGGAGAAAGGCCCTCATTGATACGACACTGCTTCAGTTTGCTTGGCTGAAAGGCTCCTGTGCAGAGGGACTGTTGGTTAGTTAAGAGAGCATTTTTCCAAGAAAGAACTTCAAAGTCTTTGCACAGATTGATCTTTGAAGTACTCTGTTCTCTAGGTGGTTCTCCATTTCTTTTAAGGATGGGAGATGCAGGGAGTAATGGTAAACATCATAAAGGAGTCTGTGGAATGAAGCGCTGGTGTTCAGGCAGATTTGGTGGTAAGCTACGCAAGCTGTCTTGCACATTTTAACCCCAGAGACCTCAGTGCTCTAGGTGTGCTGGTTTGGCAGGCAAAAAAAGGCTTCTCCACCCTTCTTCCTGTATTTGCTGGTGGATTGTGGTGATAGAGGCATAAAAAGATGTTGGGGAACAGTATCAGAGATCCATAATCTGACTTCCAAATAACAATGTGTGCCAGTGGAATAGAAACTCCCTCTACACGTGTGCTAGCCTTGCTGCCCTGCAGATGTGACGTGGAGGGGACAAAGAAGGGATTCAAGTTGCTTTTGTTATCCTTATTGTCTCTGCTGAAACTGCCTGCCCATCAACATCTGCACTGTGCAAACAAAACCCTTGTAAGGTTACTTGGTGATGAGTGAATTGGGGAGTAGTGGCAAGGAGAGAGATGAGCAGTTACAACAGTTCAGGCTTGAGGAACACCTTGGCTGTGTCTTCAGTAGTGAAGTACTTAGATGTCAATGGTCCTTAATACTTGTGCATATTAATGTCCACTGAGATGCATCAAGTGACTTATTCTCTAAGCACCTGAAGAGGACCCTCTGAATACATCTTTCTCTGCCATGATAACCAGAAATTTAGACCTCACTTATGCACCATTAATTATTATTTTGATTGGAGGTGGATGGTCTTTTTGTCTGTTAATTTAACCAAAATTTGATCTGAAGCTGTCAAGGAGGGTACGAGTCTGTTACATGGTTATAGCTCATTCCCCTGGCAATACGGGGCTATAAACACCTCGAATCCAGCAGCTGTAACCCTCCTGAGGGAGCTCTGCTGCTTTAATGCTGTCAGTATATTAAAGCAGTATTGTTTGTGTATCAACAAGCTCTTCTTTCTTTTAACAGTGAAAACATTTTTTTTCTGACAGCAGAGAATAAAAAGCATTAAATACATGTGTCCCCTCCTCGGGCTCCTGGCTAGGTGTGTTTGGGCACTGCTGGCAGCTTGGACCGCTCCTGCGACCCAGCAGACTTATACGAAGGAGCCTGCAGAGGAGCTGGGCACTGGCGTGCTGAAGAACCGAGGTGGGAGATTGTCGCAGCATCAGGGCCAGCTGGCCTTAGGAACAAAGGAGTAAGAGGCAATCCTGGGGAATGAAGCTCCTCTGGTTCTCACGTTAGTCATTATGGACCTGGTGATTTTACCTTTTGCTCCTGCTCCTTTTAAATTTCACATCAAGAAGACCCAAAACATGCATGATGAATGTAGGAAGCGCATCACTGCTCCTTCAGACAGCTCACATGGGAAGTCTGTTCTTGTAATTTCTAAAACCTCAAATCCCTAGATAGGGCTGATGGTGCCCCAGTAGCTGAGCTTACGCTTCAGCAGCTAGGGTGGTGGTAGGGCATTGCACCTCAAGGGCAGTGTAGCCAGAAACCGTGTAACGGTGCTGGGACAAATGGTTCCCAAGTGCAGCAAAATAGGGGTTTTTTGGGGGAACGAGACTACAAACAAAACAAAACCAACACAAAAATAGAGTGAGACTGGGGCATTTCAAAGAGACCAAGCTGCTGAACAGGATTTTCAGAGCTGCAGCTGATGGCTCTTCAGAGGGAGAAGGAAAGTGCTTTCCTTAAGATATGCCTGTCTATTCTACTTCATTTCTGACCTCCCTGGCATAAACTAGCTTTTGAATCTCACTGTCAAAGCTGCAAACTCCTGACTTCAATAAATCCACAGTAAAGAATGACACATGGGCTAAGGTCAAGAAATGACAAAATCAGCAGAGGCACAAAATCAGGAGTACCTGCAAACCCTTCTAAATCTCAGTGCACTGTCTGTACCAGGTTTATTGACTTCTGCTCAGTCTAGGAGCAAAAAATGGGCACCTGGATGAATGTGCAGAGTCTGCCTAAGTTCAGTCCATGGAAGGCAGTGCCAGGTTGCTGGTTCTAGTGTTTTATTAGTGAAAGAAATCCACCTGAGCCAAAAATTAAATGCAAGTTTTGTTATTTATACTGTAGTGGCTGGTGGCCTAACTATGCATGGAAATTTGGGTGAGCCCCAGTTCATGATGAATGGGCAATGACCTAATGGTCTGATGCCGTCACAAATAATTTCTGCAGCAGATGATTTTGAAACAACTTCATTTTTAGATGCATATGATGCTAATGGCACTCTGGATAATAGCCAGATCTTCCATCATCCTTATTCTTCTCATGCAGTACCCCAGATTCACCATTCATCTCAGTTTCATCCTGCCTCATTTGCAGTATGAGCAATCCACCCTCTCTCTGTTCTCCCTCTTCTTCCTTACCATACACCTGACTTCACTAGCTCCAGTAATTGTGCTCTTTTCTTTTTCCAGCAGGCTTGTCCTGAAGCAGCCAGGGCAGTGCTGAGTGTGTCCACAAGAGGAACAGCCTCCTGGCTTTTCTTTGCAATGCATGGGACACCAGCCGAGAAATTCCTGGCATTCCCCAAAATCACTCCTCTGATGAGAGGTCTCTGGTTGCAGCTCCCTCTGAGACTTCAGGAGGCTGGACTTTAATTTCCAGAGCCATCAAACATTTTTCATTGGGATTCCCACTTGTCATTCTCAGCTTTACTGGCTCAGACCTTTCATTTCCCACTTCCTCACATCACAGAAGGCTGTCAACCTGTGTTATTTAATGGCAGGGCTAGTTTACTGCTAGTGAGCAGCAAACCCTTCTCTTCCTTTGCTGTTGATTACACTATCAAATTGCTTATTCTTAGTTCTTAGCTCTTTTTTTTTTTTTTTTTTTATTCAGTCCCTATGAAGAACCTGAAGGAGGAGAAGGCAGGAGGAGGGAGATGGGAAGAAGTGGAGTATTTGCTTCTCCTTGCCCATTAATGACTGGGGTTTTTCCTTTCCTGAGTGTGGCTGTTGTCTTCTGTCTTGTCTGGCAAATCTCCATCCTTCTCAATCTGTTTTTAACTTGGTCCACCTTCCTTTGTCATGTTGCACTCCTTCCTCACTGCTCTCCTATGTCTGGTGCACATACAACCTGCGGAAGAAAACCCACGTGTTTCTGCCAGCCTCTCACCTCTGCTCTGCAGGGGGACTCACAAGATGGATTTGTCCCATATAATTTTGTGCTTCATCACTGTGTGAGCTGTTCACAGATCAGTGAAGGCTACCTCCAGGTCCAGGTTGAATGCTAAGGCTGCAAGGGCAGTGGTGACATCATGGCCACACAAAACTGAACTAATTTCAGTCACAGGACAGCCTTCAAGCTGGTTTCATTTGATGCTTTCCAATCAATTTAAGACGTAGCTCAAAACAAGAGGCCTGAACTCACTTAAATTATCCTTTAAGCTGCTGTA
>NW_010303294.1:21800-34321 GCF_000700745.2 Antrostomus carolinensis
TGCACAGAAGCAGGTTGCAGGTCCAGCAGCCATCACCAGCCTGCCTGCACTATCCCTTCAGCTCTGTTTTTCCACTTGGTGGGCCATTTGTAGTGTTGTGTCCTCAGAAACAGGCAGCTAAAGGCAAGGCAATTCTTGGTGCACTGTGCAGGGCTCATCTTCTGAAGCGCCACTGGAACAGACAAAAAACATTTTGGGATGCTCCTTGTAGGGGATCTGGCTGGGAGCTGCTGAGAAGGGATCTTGTCCCGGGCCAGACTGAGAGCTGCTGCCTCTGCCCTTCAAAGCCATCCTCTGCCCTGTACCGTGGCTCACCCTGCTCCACCCTGGGGACGTGGGCTTCCCCCGCCGGAGGGGAGAGCACCTGGCGATGGAGCCCCTCGGGCTGCTCTCAGGGGCCTACCTCTGTTAATGAGATGCCTTCATCTGTACACTGCTGGCAGCATCCTTTCAGATGAATCCTTTTTATTTATTTATGTGTTTTTAAAGGGAACATTTGCCTGTTTGAGGGCTGATCTCTCTCAGCAAGAAGAGCGACTGGGGAGTCTGAGGCTGGCCAGGGATGAAGCCTGATATTTCAAGCTGGCTCTTGCGTGTTGTATTGCAGTAATGCACAGTCGTGCTCCGATTCATCTTTGTGCAAGCATTTTCCATCCCTTTGGAAAGCACTATGCCTGATAGGGCTCACAATAAATTTGTGCATGGGATGTGATGACTGGACTAAAATATAGGGGTAGGTCTGCCTGTGGATGAAACATGGAACCCACCCTGGTACAGCTGACTGAGCTTCCCCTTTCCAGAGAGATAGCATCCATGGGAAAGGTGTAGGTACATTCCCAAACTGGAGGGACTCATGGGTGTTGAGACCTCAGGTGTAACAGTCTCTCCACATCCCTCACATGGAGGAAAGCTTCGACTCTTTGAAATCTTAATTCCACCATCATATCTGACCCCTGCCTCCATACTGAGCGAAACCATACTCTCTTCAGTCCCACATCCAAAACCCCACAATGCCCTGATAAATTTATACTTGGTAGGACCAAGTATAAAGTGTGTTAGTTCCTCTGCAAGAAAAAGAAGAGCTAGCAAAGGAGGGGAGAGCAGCTGCCTTTCTGATGTACAGATGCCTTTGTTGTAAAGCACCTCAAAAATGACCATTAAAAAGGGTAGTTTCTGGGAAACAGGATGAGCCTCCTTCCCCATTCATTGGAAATATCTATGTTTCATTTTTTCTCCAAATCTTCCTATTTTTCCTTTTCAATAAACATTGTTATCTATATGCTCTAAGAATGAAAAGCAGGGTTTTCCTTGCAAATACCAGAAGGGCTTAATCTCAGGCCATTCTTTGAAAATAATTAGCTGCAGCACGCTCTGCCCCTGCTGAGAGGTAGGAAATGTAGCTCTTCTCCTTGGCACCGCTGCTCAGAGCAGAGTCTAGTGACATTGGATCTTTGCTCTTGAAGAACAAGCCATCTTAAATCTGGATCTTGGTCTCACTGCAAACACTGGAAGACAAAGAAATGCCCTGGGAGATGCTGTAAAGCCTAGATGAGTTTTTAAGTTAGCCTTCAAAGCTGACTTTCAGGAGGGTGGTGAGAGTAGCCTCGTGTGGGCCAGAGCTTGGAGGGTGCAGCTGCTGCCACTGAGGTCGGGGCACCCATCCATCTTTGGACTGAGCACATCCCAAACACAACGAGGCTGCTTGTACAACAGCCTTTAGAGACAAATGAGGACGTGATGTTTGGAGAGCAGAACAGATAAAATAAAGTAAAAAATAAAATAGAGAAATTATATTTAAAATCTATTGTCTTGAGAGGGTTGCAAGAGTCACTGAGGGCTGGAAACCTGCCAGAGCAAACTCATCCTTCAGAGCATGGCAGGGACCAAACAGCCCTATGAGACACAGCTGTCCTCTCAACCACCACTGTCCTCTCAACCACCACTGTCCTCCCGGCAAGCTCCTCCCTGGACCTGATGATAAGGGGAACCTGGTGCCACCTTCCCCCTTGCTCTGTGCCTGCTGCCCTCAGGTGCCCTGGGGGTGCCAGGTGGGGAAGAGCTGCCTCCCAACCCCCGAGACAGGGGTACAGGGGCTGCTGCCTCCCAGCTGGGGCAGGCACACGGTATGTGAAAGCCCAGCATGTGTGTGGGGTGCTGCCATGCTGGGACCTGTGCTGGAGCTGGGATAGAGCCTGCCTGGCTGAGGCAGCTGCTCGGAGCAGGAAAGAGCCAGGCTACGAAGCGGGAAAGGCCGGGATCGTGCTGATGAATGGTGTGTAACTGTCTGCAGGCTTAGATCACACCCCACTGCACGTGAGGCTTTCAAACTTGGGCCTATTGATATGGTTGGTTTTGTCTATATAGATTTTAATGTGCTAAAATAACCTGTAAGTGTTCTTCAGTACGCCATTAAGCAATATGATTGTAATGGTTGCACAGAGGCTTTTTCATCCTCTCTCTCTGAAGAAAGATGTGTTGCAGCCGACATATTTGTAGAGGACTAACATGTGCAAGTAGTTATATATTTGCTAGAGATTGTACATTTCTTTGATCTGGCTGTGACCTTCAAACAGAAAGGGTCAGGATTGTGACGACTCTTAGATCCTGTGGGAGATATTTTCCTTGTCTTCAGCCAGCACCACAGAAAGTCATGTCTGCTGCAAACTTGAGTGAGACTTGAAGCTAATCTAAGCATGTGAAATACATGTGCACACATGTATATGCATGTAATGATATATCTGCATCTGAAAATGCTGCTGTGATGTGCTGAGCATCTCTGCAGACAAGCAAATGTTCAAATGAAAGAGTACCACTTCTACTTGCAGTGGCTTAAGCAGTTTCTCCCATTTCTCACTCCTTTTTCTGGCTACTGTGCTCCCACAGTGACAGCTCTTCATTGCCAAGCCTTGCATTCAGGTACTGGAGACAATTATGAGCAAAAATGAGGGGTCATTTTTTAAACAGTGAAATTCCTTACTTCATCATTCCCATCCCCACTCCTGTGTGAAAGTGATGGAGGTCATTTTGTTCAGCACTTCTAAAGCATTCACCTTTAGAGGGGAGGAAAAAATGTTTGTCCTAAAATGTGAATATTTAAAGAATATTAATCTGACCTTCCCTATTACAAATTAATCTCTATTACATTTCTTTATTATACAGTTATAAAAATGGCTTCCTAGTGATGAGGCACCTTGCCTTTCAAGAAGAGACAAAAAAGTCTGGGACTCTTCCACTTGAGGAAAAGAAGCCTGGTTGTGAGGACAAAAATAATGGAGGCAGCAGATAGGGTAGATGGAGAACTGCCATGCACCAAATCCATCTGCTCTGGGGCCAGGGGGCACTTGGTGATGTATGTAGGAGGTTCTTTTATAGCATATAAAACATAAAGTGTTGTTGTGCAACGTGTAGCAAAGTGTTAGACCTTGGTGTCACAGGAGGCAGTGGAAGCAGATGCTGTTAACAGGTTAAGAAGGTGATTATGTAAATGTATAGGTTCTGTTGGCATAAATGGATCTTATAGGGAATAGAAGGACTGTACTCTCCAGCATCCCGTACAAGAGGGGCAGGCACCCCAAGGAAATATGAGAGGTGTGGGCTGCAGGAAGGGATCAGGTTTATGATCTCGCCCTAGACAGCATCTCTTCCAACCACTGCTGGAGGCAGGATAATAAACCATTGGTTTCACTCCATAAAGTATAACGTATGTTCTTGCTCACTACACCCCAAACGCTACATTTTCTATCAGTTCTTTGCGATGTTTTGTAGTACATAGCTCGGGCACCAGCACTGGGGAGCTTGAGAGGAAAACAGTCCTCAGGTTTGCACCTCCAAATCTCCTTTCATGCTGTGGGACCTGATCTGCAAACTGGGGAGGCCCGTGTGCCTGCTAGAGGACTCCGGGCTGGAAAGGGGCTGCGAATGCAGAGATATCAACTAGGGATGATGCGAACTCAGTTCCCTAAAGCAAATGCCCTCAAACCCTCATCACCTCCAGTTGGATCCAGGGGCTCCCAGCACCTTGCAGCATCAATCTTAGCCAGGCCTACTGCCAAGGAGGTTGCGTGTACCTGCGCTGAGATCCCAGCTGCCTCCAGGTGGGTGGTTCTTGCCAGTGCTTCTCTCACCACCCTGACTGTCGTTATCCTTTTTGTGCTTCATTAATTCTGGGTTGCAATACGGCGCAGGTCAGCCTGGATTTCTCATCCTCCCATGCTGCCTCAGTGCTCAACCCCAACATGGGAGAGAAACACTGAACACTAATACTGAAACTCTGACAAAACGAATGAGAAGGGCTGAGGAGGGGTAGGTACGTCACACGCAGGCTGCTGACCTGTCCTGCCACCACCAGAGGCTGGAGCTGTGCAGGAATTTAGTTGCCAAGTCTTGCCAGGCAGAGCTGCCAGTGCTGAGGATTACTCACCCCAAAGAACCAGACCTGTGTGATTCCAGTGCAAAGGGTTCCCATGCTGGGTGACTTTATAAAGTCGTAAGTTAGAGCAGTGTTTCTGGAATCTTAGCAATACCTGGCTTCTTGTTTACAGCGATGGCAATGGAAAGGGACGCTGCCAGACTCGGACTGTGTACCTTATTCTTAAATCAGAAATAGTATCTGATGGAGTTGTTTGTGCATTGCCTCGTGGAGCACCCTGGTGCCTTCCAGACTGATGTAGCTGCTTGCTGGCCTGCTGCAGGTCAGCAGTTTGTTCTGGTTGTAGTTCCACCAGGGCTATAATTTCAATAAATATTCTTGCCATCCTTGAAGTCCTCTTCTCCCACCTCCCTGGGAGTAAAGATGTTCCACTATAATGCAGATGGAAAAGGCAGAAACTGATTAATCTTCAGCATCATGTTGATCTGCCTGGAACGTGAATAGGGACGTTACAGGGATGCCTGATGTCCTCTGGACTCCAACATCTTCTCTGACTTTCTTGTACACTCCAGTTGTCACCTGGAGATGGGTCTAGATCCCAGCAGGCAGAGGTTACAGGATCCGCCTTGCCGTGGGGGCACTGGAATGTCTCTGGAGTTGATAGATCCATGGCTCCTATTTCAGGCCTCCCCTCAGCCTTGAGTTTCTCACGCTTACTGCCAGGGCTGGAAAGTTTTCCATTAATAATCTAGGCTATTTTGAGCGATAGAGCTTCAAAAATAAATACATTGCTGTGACTTTGGGGAAAGTTAAGCATTTTTCATTGCACTCAACTCAAATCCAGTCTGCTGTGCAGGGTGCGAGCCCCTTTTATGGGATGTGTGAGAAACTGGGTAGGATATTTTTCACAGGTTATTTCCCAGACTATCATGTTTTCACATGGAATTCCTCTGTAGTGGAAGACAGGAGTTTCATCATTTTGCCAGACGAGCATTTCAAGCTCAAATTCAGGTCGCAGTCAGTGCTGTGATGGGCTGCCAATAAAGGAGAGCAAATTGTCATTGCATTGTAATAAAAAGATTTTATTGTTAATTAATTCTGAGCACCAGAAAAAGTGTTATGTGCTTTAGCATAAAGGTGGGAAATAAATCCCTGTCCTAGAAAAGATGCAGCAAGGAAGGGAAGCAAATTCAGGATGAGAAAAGGAGATAAGTGGTAGGAGGGAGAATGAGAATTTCTATCGGGCTCAAAAAGTGAATCAGGTTGATTATAACTGGGCCTTCTAGGGAGTAAGTTGTATTAATATGTAATTTTTACTATGTTAATATTTATTCTGTTTCTACAGTTTGTAAAGATTGCATGATGGGTGCATGAATTTAGAGCATTTTTTCGTGCTGTGAATAGCTCCTGCCTGATAACTCCACTCCTCACTAAGGCTGCACCTAGTCTTGTGGTGGTAGCCAGTTCCTGCAGTGGTGGCCGGGTGGCCTGGCTCAGAGAGGGCTGATGGCACCATCTCCCAGGGTGGGGAGGGGGTGTCCTGAGTCCTGGTCAACCATCTCTGAAGACTTTCCTGGCTCATCCACATGGCCAAAGGAGATCAATCTTGACACTGTTTGCCTTTCAGCAGATGTTTTTCTCTTCATACTTGAAGAGCACAAGTGCAATGTGGAACTGTTAATTACTGCTTATTGGGAATTCTTCTCCATGCTCTCGTTTTCATTAAGAAACATGCTCATGAAAATAACGTTAAGGTTACAATGACCTTAAATAGCACTTAAAAGAATGTTTAACTGTACAATTTAAAGCAATTGAAATCCTGGTTCACAGTTAGCTATATGGCTTAACTTGGTCCTCAGTCACTCCCCTCCACCACCTTACTCTTTGTGTGCTGGCCAGAAACAATGACCCAGAAGGTATTTCTGTCCTGGTCAGCACATATGCCACCCTAGGCAGCTTCTCTTCTGTTAAATGGAAACTAATTGGCATCATCCCACTGTGCCTGTTCCAAGTGGGCATCAGGATAAATTGAGGATGGAGCCACTCCCAGGGGGGCGATTTGCCTGTCTTGCCTTTTTATGATGCCTGTGGCCCTGGCATTGGTGTTGAAGGGCTGGAGACTGCCTGAGCAGTACCTAGCTCTAGGCAGGGCATGATCAAGACAAGCTGTTGGACTTCTGGCACACCTTGTAGTTTCCCCAGTGATGACAGAGGCCAAGGATGTGGAGGACGATATATGACCTGAGGCATAGCAACATGTATTTTCAGAAACCCACATACATACCCACACCCAATGACCAGCATGAGAAAGCTTTTTCAGACAAGTAAGAGTATTTCAGGCAGTTTAGGAATTTGGCCAATGTAGATGAGTAACACAGATAACATTTTTATTTTTATTTTCTTTTCAGTAACCATGCCAGTGGAGGATGGTGGCACACACTTTGTCATCTTGGTGTTACAGTACGGATAAACAAGTCTTGGAGTCTTGCAGGGGTGTGATTTAGATCTGGATGAAGAGCACAGTGAGGTGGTCAGCCCATCAGAGTGGCCTTTCAGCCATTATGGGGAAAGGACTTCATGGCTCTTACTGCCAACTGACAAACACTTCCCTTTCTCCCTCCTTTCCTGGAGTTTTTCTGGATTGAAATCAGGGCCAAGCTTTGAATTTTCTCCCTTCAAGAGGTAAATTGCTTTCACCCACTCCGTGTGTTTTGACACTGCTCAGGAGGAGACCAGGAGCTTCATCAGGGAGAGCAAATGTCCAGCCCAGGGATAGGCTGGAGGACGAGAAAGGAGCCACTTGGTGGCAGCAAGTTCAGAGAAAACCATCCTGAGATGTCTCACCTTCTCCTCCCAGGCACCCTGCTCTGCCAGCACAGAAGGAGTTCTCTGAGGAATGATCTCTTGGTGCAAAATCCCTGAACTGAGGCGACCCCTCCTTTGCATAACTTAGCTAGGAGCCATGGCAGAGGCTTAGCTAGGAAAAGTATCAGAGCTGTCTCAGCTCTGTATGGATGGGCTCTGTACTCAGTGTGTATGGATGGGCTTTGCAGTGAGAATTAAAAGAAGGAACTCCTGCGACTGGAGGGCCAGAGAAAGCTAAACTGTGTTCATGTCATTCTCCCTTTTGGCTTCCAAATACATGACTTTCTGGATCTTCAGGCTGTAGCACATGCAGCGAGGAGGCAGGAGCCCAGGTAGGTGCATGGTACTTTCATGCAAGGTGGAATGTGGCTCCTGGCCAGCTACGGGCAAGCAGAGCTGCCTTTACCTGAGCAAGTCATCTTGGCCTGGCAGATTAACATGCCACTCTCATTTCTCCCAGTAGACTGCTCACCTCGCTGCCATGGTGACTCCTGGTGGAAGCTCCCAGGCAGGTGTCTCCTGCCAGCCCAAAAAAATGAAACCTCTCTGTCTGGCAAGGGTACAGCTGCACATCCCATCATTGTGTGACTGGCTCCAGTCCCTGAACCCTAATGCTAGTTTTCTTTAAATGTTCTTAGCTAAACTCAGGGTGACTGTTTCCAGAGACTAGACAGACCATTTTCAGATGGAACTTCCATGCCCAGAGCCCACAAAAATAGTGGACCTGATTTCTCAGATCAGAGTATTGCTAAGAAACACCTTTTGGTGCTCTCCAGATGTTTCATAGTTGAAAGCTCAGCTACATTTTGTGTCAGATGACTGCAAAAACATGCATTTTGTCTCACCATAACTATAAAGCAGCCACACTTCACTTTTTCTAAAGACCAGTCTGGAGGATGCTTGTCTTTTCTTCCCCTGCAACAAAGATCATCTCAGTTTTATGGGGGCAATGTGGAACACCAGCTCTGCTCTCCTAGATGTTGCTGCTGTCAGCCAAAGACACAAAACTGGCTTTTTGAGAGTGTTTTTTAGTATTCATGGGCCTCAGAGATCTCTTTGCATTTAAGATGATGTTGATTAGGGCCTTGATGATTATAAATAAAATAAAGTTCCTAATTCCCTACATAAATCCTGTGTGATCTCATTTAGGTTCCTGCTCCAGCAGGGGGATTGGACTAGATGATCTTTCGAGGTCCCTTCCAATCCCTGACATTCTGTGATAAATTTCCTCCATGTACCCAGTCAAGTTCTCTCTCTCCCCTTTCTGTATCTAGATGGCTCACCAAATATTTAGCCTCTGCTCTTGCTAAAGAATCAGCCACCTGGATCATCAAGGGGTCCATTGTGCTATTCTGCTGTACAGAGTTTGTCACAAAATAAGGAAAGACTTGGCATCTCTAACATGGAAGTAACAGCTACAGAGGAAACTGAAAAAGAACAAATGTGGTGGTAATACCCCATAATTTTGCTGTGAAGTTTGTATGATCTTGATTTGTTTATTATTATTATATCATGTTTCTCAGGTCACTTCTCTTAGGGCATTTATTGAATTATCTGATGCTTTTGCAAAGATCAGCAGTGAAGTATTATCATTGTTAATATTCATTGTATGTCTACATTGCAGGTTATGTTGAGTAGAGATCTCCATGCCAGACTGCTTCAGTTACTTTTGTTATCTCTGATGAAGCTGGCTCTAACATCTGTATGCAACATTGCAGCTTACAGTATAGCTATACTTGAACAGTTTATATTGTCAGAGATCCCTGCAGAAACATAAGGTTAGACATGTACTGTCTTTTAAAAGAAAGATGAGATTCTGGAGCAAAGCTCTGCAGTCAGAGGTGAAATAATTGCAAATTCTGGCTGCAGAACACCTTGGGTACAAACAGCTTGGACCTGGAAGCTAGTCATCCTGCAGTGAGGCAGAAGAAATATCACTGTGGAGATGCTTTCAAAGGGTGTGGAAGCCTGGTGCTGCACAAGTCCATGCCTTTTCTGCTGGAGCTGTGCTGAAGGTCCTGTCTCCCTCAGGTCAGCCAGCTCTAGTGCCCTATCAGCACTCCCTAACCCTTCCCAGTAAAAATAGGTCCCAAAGCTTAGGCAACATAAATAATGGGTCTCTGCAAATCTTGCTTACCTGTGGTGAGCTGGGTACTTGCGGGCAAGTGTGAGCTGCTCTGCCAACAGCTCCAGTGGTGGGTAACTTGGGGCTTTTGCTGTCCCTTTGCTGGGGTTGTGGGCTAAAGGCAGGGCTTTGCTGCCCGCGCTCTGGCTGCGCTTCTGCAGGAGCAACCTGTGTGCCCTGCACTGACTCCTGCAGGGAGAAGGGAGTGAAAGCGACTTTCTCCTGGGAGAAAGACCCTTTGAATTTCACCTTGTCCTTCCTACATCAGAGCTGACTTCTGTTTGGAGCTCTGCTGAAGCTCGCCTACACAACCCTCTGCTTGTTTCTGACACTTACCTATAGGCCATGCCTTGAAAGGGATTCAGAGTCTTCAAATGAAAGGGTTAAATTACCTGGGTTGTGTTTTGCTTGTAATTAATGAATTGATTTAATGAAGGAAAGCATTGATTCTGCACGTCACTCATGTAAGTTGTCAGCAGGCCACATTACCCAGGTATTTCAAGCAAACTTGGAGTTTTTAGTTTGTGCTGCTGCAGTTGCTCTGGGAATAACAGGACGTGATGGGAGCAGGATAGCAAAGAGGGCTCGGCACTGTGTTTTGCAGGCATGAGGAAGCGCTGCTCAGAGCTTGGGAGCCTCCTCTTCAGGAGCACGAGCTGATGCATGCCAGAGAGCACCCACTGGCATGCACTCAGCTTGTGTGTAAGGTGCTTCCAGCGCTGAGGGCCAGCTGGGTGCAGGCAGCTGCCTGCTGAATTCCGCTGCGCCAAGTGCTGTCCTACCCTGTACGGCTCCCTGCCCTGGTGCACAGGGGTTAAGTGCCAACACAGCTGAGATCTCTGCTGACACGTTCCCCTCGGCAGTGATTGCAGCTCTGAAACAGCATCGACCAGATTACTCTGCTCCCTTGCTCACCTGGCAGTGCTTTGCCCCCACAGCATAGGGGTGGACAGCTGCTCTGGGCAGGGGCAGGCTTGGGGTCAGCCCTACGAGTGTGCGCTTGCACTGTAGTATGCACAAGGTGCTGGGATTTATTAGCAGATGGCAAATGTGAGACTGCACTTGCAAAACTGAAGCGGTAGTGCTGTGAAAATATAGGTCTCCTCTGGCTCCTGTCCTCTACAGGGAATAAACAGCAAGGCATCTTTGCCCAGAAGGTGGTATCTGCCCTGGAAAGTGAAGAGTGCTTAAAATGAAGTTGTCCCTGGAGAATCTGAATGTGAAGAGTCAGGGAGCTAGGTTTCTTCTGAGCTGAAAAGAGGAGATGCTGGGCTGACCTTGCAGGTCTGTTAGAGGCTTGGCTGAGGCTGACATGCCTGTGGTGGGGGTATCACCATCAGGATGATGGAAAGTGGTGAAATGGGATGTGGGGAGGCAATGGTGACAGCATGGCAGCTTATAGGGTGCATTAGCAGTTGTGATAGTTTCACTGGGATAGCCCTTGGCTAGCAGCCAACGCAGCTGTTCACCCACTTCCCCCCCACCCCCAGGGGATAGGGGAGAGGATTGGGGGGCAAGGGTGAGGAGACTCATAGGTTGAGATAACAGTTTAATAATAGAAATAAAAGAAAACTTTAAAAAAACCTAATATTAAAATAGTAGTGATAATGATAACAGTAATAAAATATGCAAATGAGTGATAACCCAGTGCAACTGCTCACCACCCACTGATAAGCCCGTCCCGTTCCTGGATAACAATCCCAGAGGAGTGACAATCCCAAACCGTGATCTCAGAAGAGCGAGAACCCGAGCAAAAGCCAGCACGAGTCCTCGCCACTTTCCAGTCAGCCCCAGATAATATACTAAACATGACAGGATCTGATCTGGAATATTTCATTGTCACATCTAAATGCCAGTTTTGGGTTTTGCTATTCACTGCGCTTCTCCCTCCCAGTCCTGATGCAGTTGTGAACCAGCCAAACATGATGGCCTTGAGCTCCAGCAGCAACTAATAACATCAGTAGTTTTATCAATGATGTTCTCATAACAAGTCTGAACTGAAACCAAAACACAGCTCTTCTAACTACTAAGAAGAAAATTAACTCTATTCTACCGAAACCAGGATAGCAGTGAGGGCACCAGAGGAAGAAAATGAAGAGCTGCAGTGGAAGGGGGAAGTAACATGCTTGGAAAGGCAGGAGAAGGCAGTATGTTTAGTTCAAGTATTGGGGCAGAGGGTTTTCTCCTACTTCACACACATTTCTCTGTTGGTATTTGAGTGATTTACATTTTTTTAGTGAATCTCACAAGATGGTGAGAAAAGACTATGAAGGAACCAAGCAAAGCCTGGTATGATCTGCACAGCGGTGAAAGAGGAGACAGTGTATGGGGCTGGCTCTATCACAGGGACATGAACATGTCTTTCTTCCACATCTTTCCCTTTTCTGAACCCTAGATACAGCTCCTCTGCCTCTCTTCATGTTCCTCTGCAACCCAGGCAGTCCCTGGATCCAAACCCACATAGGAGAGCAGCTGCCCTTTTTTTTGTAGGACTGAGAAGACAGAAAACAGTGGGACCGCAGCTTCCAAAGGTTACTTGTACCACTGGGGCAGATGTAGACTGGGCAGCTTGGACTAGTTATGTTTTTCTTGATCCCTTGGAGGACTTTGTTTTTACCTTGAATGTCTCAAACTTCTCCTTGCCACTGGCAATGACTGCCTGGCCCGGGAAGCTGTGGGTGGCTGATGAATTATTGGGATGTAAGATGCTTTGTAACACCTTTCTGCATCAGGAGTGCAGTGTGCTTTGCAGGGAGGTTGGTGTGGAGCTGTGCTGATGTCCTGTTCTCTCAAACCCTGAAGCCCCAGTTGCACAGCAGCTGCACTGTGCCTATAGGTAGCTTGGTTTCACAAGCTGGATGGTCTGTTGCCTGAGCTGCTGGCAGGGCTGGATTTGGTGAGCTTTTTACCGCTACAACTTTAGCAATGCCCTGTAACGTGTAATTGGATCATTGTACCCCTCTACCACCATGCTTCCCCTCCCACAGGGCTCAAAAGGCCTTGTGGCCATAGCGCTCACGCAGTCGCCCGGCCCTTGGGCCAGTGTGTGGCTGCTGGGCGGTTGTGTGTAACAGCCATGGGAGCAGGGGCTCGGGCAGCTCCATTGCCGGCCCAGCAGCTTTGCTCCTGTGAACCGCTGCGGTGCGAGATGCCTCCAGGGAC
>NW_010303295.1:0-9748 GCF_000700745.2 Antrostomus carolinensis
GGGGAAAGGAAGGAAGGGGGGGAAAGGAAGGTTCCCTAGTCTGCAGAAAGATGTCGGATTTGTTGGGCTTTAATTCTTTAGGTCTTCTCCAGAGCCCTTTATAAAACCTTTCTGCACAGCTGAAACCCTCCCAAAACCTTCCCAAAGTTAATTTAACAGAGACATTACACACCAGGTAAGGACTGCCCTGTCCCCTCAGCTCCTTAGAGCTCCCAGGTGACAAATACTGCTCTAAATGGTGGTCCTTGGTGAGGTCTGTTACCCTACACGCTTCCACCATAGGCTCCTGCATGGTGGAGAGCACAAGTGCCCCAAAAAAATGCCCTTGTAGAGCTAACAGAGGTGAATGGGAGAATGTGGTGGGAGCCAAGTGTCAGAGAAATCGATGGTTAGCAACTGGCCTGTGGAAATGTGCTCCTGAACTCCTCCTCTGCTCTGCAGTGCTACAGGTGGGTCCCCAAGGAATGTGCTCAGAGATCTGCAGTGAGCTCCTGCTCACAAGCAGGGCTGTGGTCTCTGCTGGTGGGGATGGGCTGGAATCCCCACCTGTTTTCCTTACCTGTCCATCGTGTATGGCTGTAGCCCAGCCATCCGCTCCTCTCGTCAGCACAAAGACCAAACTGCTGGCTCTCACTGCCACCTTCTCCGAGTCCTCAGGGGAATAGTGGGACAACACTCGATAGTAGCCTGATTCACTGTCTCTGGAAAGAAAGAATGGGAACAAGAGCACCTTTACTATCCCTGGAGTTATGGTGCTGGATGGCTTTGATCCAGAACATTGCACCAATCCAAAATGGGACATGCCAAAAAGTTTCAAGTGTTGGGAAATTATGATTTGGAACAGGCTGCCCAGGGAGGGTGTGGAGTCTCCTTCTCTGGAGACATTCAAAACCCACCTGGACGCCTTCCTGTGTGATCTCATTGAGGTTCCTGCTCTGGCAGGGGGTTGGACTGGATGATCTTTCGAGGTCCCTTCCAATCCCTGACATTCTGTGATTTCCATTGCTACTCTTTGGTCCAACTGGGAACCAAAGGAGCTTGGAAAACACTCAGATTTCCCAAATGCAACTGCCCCATTTTCACTGTACTAATAAACATCCTCCAGAGCAAAACAATTATTAAACTCATCCCATATCACCAAAACTTTCAGGTTATTTGAACCAGAACTGATTTTTGACTCAGCACAGCAGGGCTGGGAGTGATTACTTAGAAGCCTTGCCCTGGGAACTAGGATGGGACAGCTGAGCATCCTCTGTCACTGACCTGGGCAGGTCCCACCTCTCTCTGCTTCCATTCCCCAGCCATGGCATGATCCATGCTTGTGTCCCAAGATTATTGAATCAGCTCCTGCAAACTGCCCTGAGATTCTGCATGAGAGGTGCTACTGAGCTGCAGTGTCTTTTGCAGCCACACAACCCTTTGCATGTTTGTCATTCACTCCACATTTGGTGAGAAGTGGGTGTGGATCCCACAGAGTCTTCAGAGAAAGACACCAGAGATCAAAACACATTCTTCTGAACAGAAATAGTGAGAGAAGAGTTAGACCAGAGTGGAACTGAACACTTACCGCAGAGCATCAGCGCTGGGTTCATAAAATCCCTGTTTCTGTGGGAAGAACAACAGCATCTGTTTTATAACAGTGCTCACAGCGTTGTTTACAACAACAGCAACAGTGCCACCTGATTTCCTGTCCCTCTGAATACCACACTGTAGTATGGCTTTACTTTTCAGCACATTTGTCATACTGCAGCATCCAGAGAGACGTTTGCTGCTCCACACCTTACCAGGAGGAGTCACATGGAAAAAGACGAGGGGTAATGGGTACAAGTTACTCCTGTGGAGATTCCAACTGGGACACGAGGAAAATTTTTCACAATCAATCAGCCATGGAATAATCTCTCCAGGGAAGTGGTGGATTCCCCAACATTGAACAGTTTCAAGATTCAGCTGGACAAGGTGCTGGGCCATCTTGTCTAGACAGTGTTTTTGCCAAGAAAGCTTGGACCAGATGATTCTTGAGGTCCCTTCCAACCTGGTATTCTATGATGTACCTTCTATTTATCCCCCTCCCTCTTTATCCCATCAAGAGGAGAGTAACAAAGGCTCTTCCCCTACCCTTGGTTCTAAGAAACTCATATTACAGTGCAAGCCCTGCTTATGCTGACAAATTTACTAAAGTGTTGGGTAAATGTGTGTTGAGCACAGCAAAGTGTCCACTGCTGTTGTGACATGGTGAAGAGACAAAAATGCATCTTCAAAGGGTTGGAGACTCACATTGCTGAGTCCCTTCCAGCCAATTCTGAAGCCCACCACCTGGCTTTGAATGACCCTGTGGATCCAGTCTGGTACTGCACTGGTTTTTTTTTTTGGATAGCATGTTCATACCCTGATGATATTAGGACCTGAGGCCCTACCTGGAGCTCCATGACAGCTCCATTCCTCCTTTCAGAGCTATGTCCTGCTCACCTGAGGCCTGAGAGGCTCGAAGCCAATGTACTCATCATTGGGAATGATGGACGAGATCACCTGTCAGAGGAGAAAGTAATGACTGAATGAATCCAGGTTGGATGAAGAGACTCTCATGCAAGGTTCTCTACTCAGACCCATTTCCTTCTGACATCCTGAGGTCAGGCATAAAGTAGAGCCATGTACATAGTGGAAAAAGTCAAACTGGATTCCCAAAACAGCTTCAGCTGTTCATGTCCCTGGTTTTTTTCAGCCTTTCCAAGGTTTCTTTAAAAGTACATGAATTACTTTCCCTTCCCTTTATTCATGTGAGAGTCCTCTGGCCTGTGGCACTTCTGCTGACTGCACTGGTCACAGAAGGAATCAGGGAAATGCTCTGCTGACTTGTGTTAAAGGACATGACAAAGCATTTGTCTCCCAAGTGCCTGTTTGTCCCACTGGGAATGCAGTAGGAGTAGGAGCACGCTGGAGGAATGTGTTCCTCTTGAAAATGTCATTGTCAGCAAAAGGACAACCACAGGGCTCCCTAAGTACCTGCTCAGCTTTTTCAGAATTTAAAGTGACCGAGACTGGAAGCACCAAAGTGCAGTTTTGATAAAAGAGCTGGCAATTCTAACAAATTTTGGCTTCTGTGACCCAGATGCCTTGATGGGCTACAAGCCCTGATGATCCTGCTCTTGGGCCTCCATGAGTGCAGCAATCAGTGGAGTGGCCAACAGTAACGTCCTCTGGAGATGTCAGAAGGTGGCATTTTAATCTGCCTGCTGTTAATTTTACCAATCACATGGCTGTTACCTTGGGTTTACCCAGGAAATCTTTTGAATCCAGCTGTTCAACTTCCTTCTTTCGTGGTCTGAAAAATTCCCCGAGAGGAACCTGCATAGGCTCTAAAAACAGACAGTCCTAGGGCAGGGAATACAGATAAGGAAAAATCCATCAATTAATATGAAACAAAACATAACAGCAGTGAAAAGCAAGTATAGCTTCCCTATGTGTGCAAAAACAGCTCCAGGAAGACACTGGGGCAAAAATTATGGCTGTGAACTTGGAAAAGGTCACTCGGGTTTAACAAACACATGCAAACGAAGAGCTCAGCAGGCACTACCCAGTGTTAAGTCAAAGACTAACTGTTGGCATTGGATGGGTGGGAAGGGAGGCCAGTGGAGCGAAGTTTATTAAACAAATCTCTAAGCATTTCTTCTCTTTGACTTCAAATGTTGCCTCTTTCTCCTCTGTTCAACCACTGAGTAGCATGCTAATAGCAAATATCAGCAATACACTAATGTAAAGCACAAGCATGATGCTAGGTGATCAGATTAAAACTAAAAGTGATCATCTCTTAGAAAGGATACAAATAAGACAAGGAAGTACAGAGGGAGCAAAATAATTAACCCTCCAGGAAGAGTAAATCAGAGATTTGCAAATTGTTCCTGATCATAAAGGAGTCTAACAGGAAACCATTATTTAGAACCAACCCTGGAAACACTTTTACACTCTACTTAAGCTCTAAATGTGATTGTCATTAATATCTGAGCTGCCACCAATTGTCAGTGGTGGACAAAGGAATGTCCCACCTGTCAGTGAGGACAAAGGAATTAAAAAAAGTCAGGCAGTGTCATGAAAAGTGAGCCTCTCCAAATCTGCACTTGTAGGGGTTCTGCATTTAACACTGCACAAGGCAACTTGTTTTACAGCACAGGTACAAACAGAGCTAAGCTCCTGGACAGCAGGGACTAGAAAGTAACATCCCCAACCTGAGAGGTTATCCCACAATTTTCTACTATGGTGTTTTTGTGCACCTAGGAGTGACAGAGTTACTTGATTAGCTGAAGCACTAGTTTGGTAGAACATCACATGCAAACAGCAAAGACTCTGTTATCAGATGACCAAGCAGGTGAGTAGACAGGAAAACCTAAACACACAACAATTTGCACATTCTGATCTTGTATTTCTTAACCTGAGCCCAATACACACAGCCAGGAGCTCACAGATGTGGTCTCACCTGCACCCGCTCCAGGGCCATGTCCAGGATTGCTGTCCTTCCTTCAGGTCTCCACACAACAGCCTTATCCAGGGTGACTCTGGCCTCCTGCCACTGCTGCAGCCGGCACTGCGCTGCTGCTGTGCTGTACAGCACCTGGAGCAGGCAAGGGGAGAGCAGAACCCAGAGGGCTGAGGCTGAGCAGACACCCAACACGACCTACTGAACTCAGCCAGGAAACAAGGACCAGGCACTGAAACACCACAGACACAGCAGCAGCAGCACAGATCTACTCCCCATAGGCTCAGGAAAGGCACTCTGAGCAGCACAGCTGAAAAAACTTCATGATCAGAGCGGGAAGAGATAAAAGCTGTACCTCCAGGCTAGCTCCTGGGTGTGCTGGGGCTGCTAGCTCTGCTTGGGCAGGGAGAGGCACAGGGAACACCAGATGAAGACTCTGGTACTACACAAGTTTTAATCTTTTTTCTTCTTCCACCTGAAAGGCCAGTAAGGATTTTCTTGGCAATTTGCCTGAGTTTCTTTCTGTATGTAACTAGGTAATATTTTTTGCTGTGTGGAGTAATTCTCTCTCCCTTTCACTGCGAAATAACTGAAACTATTTCACCTTGTAGTAGGCTGTGAGTGTGTAACTTGTCAGCTGCAGCTTGTTACCCTTTAGCAGTAGGTAAGTAAGTAAGTTTAGTGGTGAGGTGGCAACATGTGGGAGTATCACAGCCTGGGTGTTGGGGAGCCTTGATCTACGTGGTGAGTTAAGAGTGGGAGATCTCTTTTTGTCACTGGCCACCAGTCAAGTTTATGGAAAAGCTCCTGGTTTATAAGGCAGAAGTGTGGCCTCACAGACTCACTGTCAGATATGTTGCTGTCTTACGTGACAGAGTTATCAGCTTAGGAATTGCTTTGTGGTATCTGGAGGTAGGCAGTGCTCAGGACAGAGGTGCAGCTTTTCCTTCACTCACTCATGACAGCAGAAGGCTGCTGTTTGGGAGGTGGTGGGGAATGGCCATCCTGAACATCTACAAGATCTGCAGAGAGGACATCTCTCTCTTGGAGAGGTAAGACAGCAGTTCTGACTCAGCTCAGAAGTGCTATAGTCTTGCAAAAGGCAAATATTTCTGGACTTTCAAACCATAGAGCACACCTCCTCCCCTTGAGGTGATCAGATGCAGCGTGTGAGAGGCCATGCATGGGGACAGCTGATGGCACAGTTCTGCAGGGGGATTATGTTTGCATATTTTGGAAAATGAGCTGCAGGTAGATGTAAGAACAAGATACAGTCAAATCAAGATGCAGATCCTGAGTCCTGAGTGCCAGCACACTAAGTGCACGTGCCCTGGCAATGCCTAGAGCATGTGGAGTGAGGGCCTGTGTGTTCACACCAGAAAGGGCACCAACCTCCTCCCGATGGCCTCGGGGCTCTTCTGCAGCCCTGCACCTTTCAAAGGGAACGATGGTTTCTAAGTGTGGGTGAGCTCAGAGAGGCAGGGCTGTGGCACTGAAACTGTTAAAAACAATAAGGCTTGGGTAATACCACAAATGCCACAGATAGCTTCTTCCTGCCAGGTATAAGGTGCATGAAAACTGACCGAGACTGAAGGACGGGTTTCGGGGCACGCTTGACTTGAGTTACACAATGGCTCCTTGCTCTTGAGGAAGTTAAGAATTAAATACTCTTTCCCATATCTGCATTTCAGGCCGTGTGTGTGGACTCGGGACAGAAGATAAAATGAACCCTCACAGTAAAGTATAGTTTCTAGGAGTCTTTTACATTCCAAGTATTACAAATATTTACAATCAATTCAGACTTGGATCTGAACTTCTTTGAACAGAATGTGGCAGGTTGACTCCATGTAACAGTGCAAGAGCTGCAGAGTGAAGTGTCACGGAAGCAAAACACAGCTTGCAAACCCAGCGTGCAAGGAAAAACACAGAGGTAATGTTAAGACCAGTTGCTAGAGTTGGAAAGACAGAAGTTTCTTAAAGTCTTCATTATGGACCAATTTTGTTCCCATCTGTCTGTACTTCAACCTATTTCAGCTTTTAGAGCAGAGGAGTTCACAAAACTTGCATACATCTAAGTGTAAATATTACATGCCATAGATAAGCTAAAAAAAACCCAACATACAAATTCCTGTGCATCTGCTTGAAACAGTTGTACTTTTCAAACTGTGTAATCCACTAAACTCCTCGGAGATGACATTGTTTCATGACAAAATTTTATTATTAAGTTCCTTTTTTTAAAAAAAAAAAGCACAAGCAGAATTTTTTTACTGTTCTAATGTACAGTCTTGAAAAGCTCTTGTTACTAACATGTGCTGATGAACACCTGATGAATCTGCTAACAGAGAGGAAGGACTGCTGAGACAGGTGGACTCTTACCTCCCATGCATAGAGGATGTGCCTCAGCCCCAGCTGCTTGTAATCGATGAAGGGATTTTTTCTGAGATGACTGAAGGCCATATGATAGTCAGAGAGAGCTTCTTCATACCTACAGTGCAGAGATGACAGAAGAAACTGAGACTAAAAAAAGCTGAAGACTCCAATTAAGAAATTCAAAAGTCAAGCTAGCAAAAACCATGTATTCTCCTCCACAGCCTGGATGAGAACAGCTCCTGCACCAGAGATGTGGGTCATCTTGTGACCACAGAAAATTCCCTGTCCTCTCCTTGTTGGTAGCTAGAACAAAAGGAATATGGTGTGTCTGGGATTGTCTGCACAGTTTTACTGACTGGGATGAACAGCAGGTTTTGGTAATTGAAATAGCTACAATTCCAAGGAGGAGAAAATGCCAAGAACAGAGATTAACAAAAGCTGTGAGCTCTTTGTCCAGCTTGTCACTGTCCCAGCAGAAAACTTGGGGGAGAAGTAAGGGCTTGGAAACCCCTGCTGCTGATGCACATGGCCAGAGCCACGTGAGCAGAAATTTCAAGAATCTCTAAGGATAAGGAGGGAATTAGTCTGAATTTACACCAGTTATGCATCTGAAATCAAAACAGGTTCCTCCTGCAGCTGTGGGTGGTGAAAGAAAGGGTCCAGGAAGAGCTCTGCAGTGGTCACCTGGCCAAGAACCAGTGAGCATGGCCAAGAGAAGGTGCTCAGGTGGATGTGGGTGGGTGGGAGCAGCAGCTGATGAGGGAAGGAGCCATGGGGTGCTAGTGGCTGTCACCTCCTCGGGTGGGGGACAGGTCTGCAGACTACTCTCAGCAGAGAGGGAGAGTCAGACACTGTGAGCAGGCTGCATTTTTGGGAAGGTCAGACTTGTGTGTGCCACGTGAAGACACACCAAGCAGTGCAATTATATTTTTTTAATTCTCAAAGCAAAATCTGAATGGTAACATAAACTCCTGGGAGCCCCACGTACAGGAGCAGCTGCCTTCTCTCTGTGTACAGGACAGTAATATCCTATATTAACCACCCCTGGGGCCCCAGAGTTGTGCAGCTTCTATCTTCTCAGCCTTATCAGAGATAAGGCTTGCTGACTTGTGACATGGTTTCCAAGGCCAAAGTAGACCTTATGAATTGTTGAAGATTGCTGGAAGAATTGAATTTTAGGAATAAAATACGTCTAAAAGGAGAAAACCAAAGAATGACATGGACCTATACCTCACTTACATTTCCAGCTGCAGATGGACAAACCCTCTCTGAAAGAAGCCAACAGCTAAGGAGTTGTCCTTTGCAATGGTTTTATCGAATGCCTAAGGAAAAAAAAAACACAGACACATCCCAGGGATCCGTTAAGAAGTCTCCTGTCAATGCCTGGGTATAGGCACCCAGACAGCCATGTCCAAGCTGCACTTGTGCTGGGTGCAGAAGCCATCCCTGGGCCCCTGACCAGCTCCTCTGGACTGACAAGCACAGAGCTGTGATCCAGGCTGAAGGGCAGGAGAAGCTCCAAAGGCATCATTCAGGTCTTGGCTCTGTGTCAGCTGAGCTTCAGGTTTTTATCCTTCCTTGGGAAAATGGACTGGACATAACAAATTAGGTAAAGTTTGCTCGTCAGCATCTTGTAATGAGAAAACTGTGTTGCCTGGAGCAGTGTTTGCCTTGACAGTGGGAGCAGCAGGACCAGACCAAACAGGGAAGGCTGTTTGAAGCAGCCTGTGGTGATGAGTATGTGAAGGGTGCAAAGCAAAAAGCTGATGGGCTTCACACTGCACCTACAAGTCAGTATTTCTGGTCCAGTTTCCCAGTTAATACAGGTAAATATCAGCAAAGCTGGTAACAGCTCGTGGCTGATGGTTCCGAGTAACACTGTGCTGGGAAAACTGTTTTAGTGTCTGAGGAAGACAGGAGGTGTGCTCCTTCCCTTATCATTGCAAAGAGATGGTGGGTAGATAACACATCAAACCTGAAACCCTGGACTTTCCTGCTACTGCCTAGGCAGGGATAGCCTTGCAGGGGTGGAAATATGCTGTAGCAAGGAGGTCAGGGAGTGACTGAGCCTCTGGGTGAGGTGGCAGTTGGCTTCTCCCATGGCTCTGACAGCACACCTTGCTTTATGGGTCTGCTTTACTGTGCTATAAAAGAGAAAAAATAAACAACTAGCCGTTGACCTATGCGGAAGCAGTTGAGCTTCTTCCCAGTCGATGCCCATTCAGCAGGGATAAAAAGAGGCTCTTGGGCACCATCATGGTGTGTTCATTGGTGTCCCTTATAGTGACTGCCCTGCCTGGGGCTCCATGGCTCTGTCCCAGCTCTTCCAACACAGCCTGAGCTCTCCTTACTGCTAATTAATAAACAGCTTAAATGGACCTCTCCACTGCAGGACTGTCAGAGGACACCCATGGGAGCAGGGCTCCCTGTTTGTATCCATCACCACTCACAGTTGTGCTATTAGCTGGAAGTGCAGGGTAAGAAATGCTGGATTTTAATTGGATTCATAGAATCATTAGGTGGGAAAAGATCCTTAAGATCATCAAGTCCAACTGTTAACTCAACACTGCCAAGTGACAGAATCACAGACTGGTGGGGTTGGAAGGGAGCTCAGGAGATCATCCAGTCCAACCCCCCTGCCAGAGCAGGTCCATCTCAAGCAGGAGAACAAGAAAGTGTCCAGGTGGGTTTGAACATCTCCAGAGAAGGAGACTCCACTCCTTAAGTTTTTCCTTAAGTTTGTCTGGAACTTCCAGTGTTCCAGTTTTTGCCCATGAAGTCAACCATCTCTAGCTCTCGAGTTCAAGTCGTTCTCCGTTACAATACTGCAGCACCATGTGTTGCTTTAAGAATGTATCTGGGCTCTTTCCAGTGAAATTAATTTTTTTAATTTATATTTACCCAATTGTC
>NW_010303296.1:0-5935 GCF_000700745.2 Antrostomus carolinensis
AAAATAAAAAATAAAAAATAAAAAATAAAAATAACAGCCACCTTTAAGAAAGTACCTGATTTACTTTAAGGAAGTCCCACATTAAAAATCTGTCACCTGAAGCAATCTGTTCAGACTTTAAAAGGGAAGCTGCTTCAACCTATATAGCACCCTTCAGCCAGCCAGTGCACCCTCAAGCACCACATCAGTGCGGAAAAGCATCCTGAGAGCCTATGTTCATGATGCTCCTGAAAGCAGGGAAGTGGCACTTCCATGTATAAACAAGGATCTGAAATACAGAGATGTTCAGTCATTAGCCCAAGATCTCAGAGGAAGCCTGGGCAGGACAGGGAGCTTCTGAGTCCCCATCTGGCACCCCGACTCCACCACCCAGCCTTCCTCTTCAGGGAGGCAGCTATGGTGCTACATTAGTGTACCTACAAAGAGTTATCTGCAAGATAACCCAGTGAAGAGACAGCCTGCATCTATTACTTTTTCCATCAGCAGACACTGGATGGAGAGCAGGGGCAAGGTGACATTCACAGCCCTGATGTCCATGAGGTACAGGCACAGAAGTTGGTATGGGTCTCAGGTGTGATGCCTGAGATTCAGGTTTTGATCTGAAGAACTGAAGAGGAGATTGAAACTTTTCAGAAAGTGCTAGATGAAAACCTGATGCAATGTGAAGAGAGGAGGAGGAAAGGAGTGTCAGAACAGATGGCTCACCAGGAGAAAGCAGCTTCTTTATGTTACCAACTGAGACTGTGTGTAAATGACTGGTTATTTCTACAATGTGAAAAAAAGTTCCATAACTAGTCCTTGTAACCAATCAACTTTGCTTTTAGCAAGGTTTGCAGACTGTTTAATGAGTAAATACATACAGCACATGCACCCATAGGCACGTATCTCCACAAGAAGGAGAACTAGGGGACCGCGAGCACCCCAGGTTCCTTGTTGGAAGGAGGGTTCTGCCGTATCCTTGGTGAAATCCTGAGAAAGGTCCCACATACAGGATGCCATCACCTGCATTGTGTAGGATTTGATGGGTTCTCAGTGGGGCATTAGGCACTTCTCAAACTCCTATGGAAAAATCTTGCAATGCCAATGACAAAGCAGGTAGGACAATCCTCTGATTAGTGTCTTCTCCCCTGACCCCGACAACATCAATTCTCTCTATTAACCTGCTAAATATGGCCAAACAGTATATCTTGCAAACACTAAATCAATGCAATGCTGTAGTTGTATCCACATATATGTTTTAAAGGTTCCTGTGATGAATAATCCCCTACCTGCAATATCAAAAGTATGTGGCAAAAAGGCCTAAACAGATATTGTATTCATTTGATAAATATTAGTGCCTCTGAAAAGTGAAGAGACACTGTGATTTTGCAACCAAACTGAAGAGGTAACGCATATTCTCATTCTGTGCTCGTCTCCCACTCTACCAAAAGAGCAGGTTCTCCTTTGCTCATCCCAGCACTGGGCTAAGTAGAAATGCGGCTCCTGATAGAGCACGCACAGGTCGACTCCCCTCACCTCCCAGTGAAAATGGAGATGAATTAAGGGATGGCACTACTCTCAGTCCAGCCCCTCCAGGTGAGACAGCAGTGTCATCCAGGCTGGTAGGGGACAGAGCTGATGCACAGCACAGCCAACAAAGGGATGGGAGCTGTACGCCTTTCCCTTGATCAAACAGAGCTGTGTAGCTCAGCATGAACCCTGTTCAGGGCTTACCCAAGTTCAGAGCTTGGAAATCCATCTAAGGTTTGATCTCCACCAAGCTGTTAAAGGAAATACCAGCTGCTATTCATGCTCTTCCTGAGTTAGGTCATTCTATTATTTTCCAAGTCACCAAATGAGGCTAAAGTACTTTTCCCTGCAACCAGCAACCGCTGCTGCTCCCACACGTCAGAGCCTTCCCCGCTCGGATGTGCACGTTCCAGCCAGTGACAAAAAAAGCTGGGAACTGCCCACCACGTGGTATCAAAAAATATATTCAAGGAAGGCCACAAGGTCATTGCTAATTTCAAAGCCTGTTTCATGTTTCCACATGAAACATCTAATTAAAACTTTTCACCTGGTAGTTAAAATGAAATTCATGCATATGCACTTGAGACCTCATTTTCACGTGCTGTGAATTACAATATAGGAGGTGCTGCACACAGCGGTAAGAACACTAATCGAGGAAGGAGAGGGGAATACTTGCTTTGATTTAAAGGAAGACAGTCAGCAAAAATATCACTAATCGCCTGGGTTTTCATTCCTTTGCTCTTTGAGCTGCCACACACAACCAGGAAAAATGAACGCAAGTGGTGTATTAACTGCTACCAAATCAGCAGTCTCCACAGGTGACTGTGTGTCAAGCACATCTTGCAAAATGCCACCACCTTCCAAGGCTATAGCATGATGAAAGCATTAGACCCTAAGGGCTATACCCTGCTCTCACCAAAAAATATGTATTAACATCAGCAAAAAAGGAACTGAATTAAGCTTTAAACCGCAGGTACATTGAGTGACAGAATGGCCATAGCAAAAGGACAATATTTGGAGATTTAAGGGATGATTAAAATAAAAAAATCCTGGAAAAAAAGAAACCGGCAAAAAAATACAAGGTCAAGTTGTCCTTCTTTCCTTGCTGTGGAACAGGCTTCAGCAATGTAGGCAGAGATAGGCACTTTACAGCTGACCCCGTTCCAAAAAGCACTCAGTGCAGATAAGACTCTGGTACAGGGGAGGCAGCTGCATGTAAGGGAAAGGCTGAGTCTTCACACAGTCATGCTCCTGGTGGTCTCCAGAGCCTGCCTGCAGGAACAAATGCTGACAAATGCTGGTGGCATTTATTCCAGTGAGGTCCTGACACAGGCTCTCAGATCTCTCAAGAAAGCTAGGTTGCTCTGGCAGCTGGGGAGGGTTGTGGCACCAGCCTAGTAGCAGCACCTGAAATCAAAGAAGGCCTCACTGACTCTAGGGCACCCTGCCACTGGAACCACTGACCTTAGTATAGAGTGCAGATCTTACTACAGAACTGGCTGTAGTGCAGTTTCCTCTCCAAACAGGAGCAAAGCTTGACATGTAGAAACACGTTTGCCTGTTTAATGATACTAGCCATGTATCTTCTGCATTACTGGCCCAAATCTCCACTTCAATGAAACTGACGATTCTCCCTGAACTTGTTTTTGGAGAATAGGAGGAAAAAAAAAAAAAAAAAAAAAGTACACTTGGAGCACTGAATCCTTTTTACGTGACTCTGACCACTGGACAGGCTACTAGATCTCAGACAACTTCCAAAGAGGATGATGTGGTGGACAGACAGCAGCTTCTGGCTTATCAACAAAGTTTCCCAGTTACTTTGGCTGTTTCTTCTCAGCCAGGTCCACACTGTGAGCCAAAGCCAGATACCCTTGATTGGTTTCAATTCCAAGAGAAAAGTCCAGTAAAACAATGAATTACTTAAAAGATCTGCACCACTGAAAAGTGAAGGACAAAATTACTTCTCAATTTCAGAAACTGCTTGGAATTTCTGACATAAGTTTGCATGGTACCTATTCAAAGCATTATCAACTTCTCTTTTTAATCTTCCCAAACTTAGATAAACTCCCTAACTTGACAGACAGATCCAGGCACTCTTGTTGTTCAGAGTTCCCAGGACAAGCATGGAAGTACCTGTACAAAGTAGATGGCAGGATACATCTACTGTATTATCAGCATAACTGTGAGTACATCAATATAATAAACCAGAAAAATTGAGAAAAAAACATTCAGAACATCATGAAATGTATTGATCATAAAAAGAGAGGGGCAGAACAGTAAATTTTAAACTGGAAAACATTAGAGAATTTGCAAACTGGTAATTTCTACTTTTCTTAAGGGAGAAAATGAAAGATTAATTTTAGGTAAGCCTTTAGACAATCTAGAAACACAGGCAGGTAAGTAGTTCAGAACCTGGAGAGAAACACAGAAGCAGAGGACAGTGACAGGACAGTGACAACCTGCAGATGAAAGCTTTATGAGAGTTTCTCTGCTTTTTCACATTGACACACAGAGCAGAAGACATGGAACCATGTTTTCAGTGTTTATGCTACCAAGAACTATGTAGTCCTGCTGCCCATGAAAAACAACACTCCTGACCTCTCCCTGCTCCTGGCTGCTGGTCCTCGCCCACAATTCACCCCTTCCATAAGTCATCATGAAGCCACATGGTGAAACAGGATCTAGATTAAAATTATGCCAGCCAAAAAAACGCAAGGACATTTAATTTGACACAGCTCAGTTTCTGGATTTGGTAAATCACAAGATTTTGGGGAATAAAGAAGGAAGGCTGTGTTCCGCTGTCAGTTGCAGAATAGCTCTCACCAGAGAGGGTCATCTCTGACACTATGTATCATTCCCACCCCATACCCATATCCCCTCACCACAAAGGAAACTAATCCAGTTGGAAAATAACCCCTCAAGAAAGGTGTATTCGGATTATTCCCTGTGTGTCTTCACAAAGCAGCACAACACAGGGCAGCCCAGGGACAGGGACAAGCATTTGGGACAGGGATGCTGCCGACAGCACAACCATGGAAGCGATGCCCAAGGACTGCAAAGTGACTGCAACTGCTTGGCCTTGTCTCAGCTCTGCTCACGTTTTTAAAGAATATCTCCCTGGCCCCTCAGCAGTTCAAAGCCCAACAGACTTCCAGCTGGTTGGGATCTCCAAACCACCTCTCAAGGATCTCAAAGCAATTCATCAACATTCATTAACTACTGCAGGTTTTATAGCACCCCTTAAAGGTCCTACATGTTTAAGACTCCATTTTATATCTGGATAAACAAAGGTGCAGAGAAGTGACATGATTTGGTTACGTATTAAATAACTGATGGAGTCCAAAATAAAAATTCAGTGTTCTGGCTCCCAGATTTTAGCGTGCTGTCTAACCACATGCCCTTTTTACCCCTTTCAGCCCAGTAGCTAAAGTATTGTCTCATATAAGAATGAGTCACTGTTCCACACCAAAGAAAGCCCAGCATGCAAAATGTGTATATGGAATTTCCTTCTATACAAAGTAATTTAATGTTACAGAATAAATCAAAGAGGAGCAAATTAGGTTTTCTTTTCTTTTAAACACTAGGCCGAGCATCTGGAGGAAAGAAAGTATTATGAGAATATGTAACTCAGCTCAAAGGAAAAGAGTGAACTTCCCACTCAACATGTTCCTACACTGTGCTTATGATACACCATGTGAGCATAAGCCTGACTTCTCTCACGTGCTTTATTTTTACAGGAAGAGGGACCATATTATCTCACTGCTATTTTGCACTCTTGGACGACATCCTCCTCCAGAACTTTGGCCACATTAAATATACTCAACAAAAAGAATAGTAAGTCCTCTTAAAAGTATATAGTAAATAAAAACACTTTCCTTATTATTTTAACAAAAGCGTTGCCAGAAGCAGAAATAAAACCTTTCCTAGCAGCCAAATGAACCCAGTCCTACATTTGAGCAGCAGGATCCTATCTCTGGCAAACTTTTTCTATTTCAAAAATATGCCTGTGCCTGTTCTGCACTGAAAAAAAATCCTAGGATCTGCAGAAGTCTTTTCTTCTCAGAAGATAAAGATGTTGGCTTATGAAGAACAGGTGATTGCCTGTGGCTATTAATTCATTCCAGCAGATGAAAGATCGACCGTCTAGAATAGACACTCTCCAGAACATGACAGAACTAGATTCAAGTCTCTGTTCCTCCTGATTCAGACCAGAGACTTGAACTTCAGGTTACCTCCACAGCAAGCATGTACCTACTTCTTAATTACTTACTCTTACTCAACACAGAGCTATAAACTGACAACCTTATTGACAGACTAATTTTTTCCTTGGCTTATAGTTGAAGACTAAGTAAAAATTACAAACTACCATCTTACCCTGGTACAGCTCTCTCTGCTAACGCTGGAGGATCAATCGGTAGGAAGGGAA
>NW_010303296.1:5966-20212 GCF_000700745.2 Antrostomus carolinensis
TCTGTTTCAATGACTTCAGACATCTATACCATCTCATGGCTATTGAAGTCATGAAAGTTTCTATGAAAACATGCACTGTGCTATATAGATGTTACGTCCATTTGATCCACAGTTCTGCAAGAGATGCAAAATAGCCTCCAAAAGCATTAAATCTGCACTCAAGCTGCCCAGTAGATCTGACACAGACAGAGCAGATACAAAAAAAGCAGCAACAACTTTTTTAAAAAGTAAAGCACAGATATCAAGTCACTGACTGCATTCAGATGTCACTCAACGTCATTATTTTAAAGAATATTTTTCCATCAGAGCCCTGATTACTGAACAGAACATCAGTGCAACGCCGTGGCTTTGTCAAGCTAACAAAAACTGCAGCTCTGGACACGTCCTGACATTCATTCTTGTCTTCTCACAGGCCCATAGTTGGACAGGTAGGTGCACCTTAAAATAACTTTGATGTGTCATGGCTGGAATTTCCTCAAGAAATTCTTCAGTCATGAGTAATCTATACAACCCGAGGCTCTAAATCATTAATCTTCTTTTGTAAGCCTTTTAACAGCTTCAGCCCAACCACTAAACTGTTTCAATGAGCAAATCATCTGTCTTTTTAATTAAACCACTGATTACAAAAGTTAGTACCCAGTAAATTAACAAAACTATTCTTCAGTATCTGTTGTCCTTCTGAAAACCTGCACCCCTATAATATATCTCCTTCATCTTGAAGTAAGTCACAGAATCAATACATTCAAGCTGTATGTACTTATATACTTTTAAACACTACGTAACTCTAATTAAGATATATACATTAGTCTGTAAAGGGATTACAAGGTGGATTCCAGAAACATTCCCCTCCTCATTGATGCACAGAAGTACTGGAAGAGCCCTAGCCTACAATACAATTTATATAGTTGAATAAAGAAATTAATATACTTAGTTCTCTGAAGAACACATTAGAGAATCTTAAATTTCCTTTGAACATTACTGTCAATTTGTAGAAAGCTTATATCATTGATCTGACTATGAAAATGGTACTATAATCTAAAGAATATTTTCCCCATGTTGCTGAGGTGAAAAGCACTTTTATGATTTCGCTAAGACAATGACACTATAAACAGATGTGATTTTCTTAATCAGTGCAATGCTTCATTGAAATAATAACTGGAAACACTGTACAAACAGTATCACATCTATTACGAAGGTATTATTTAATTGAGTTGTAGTTGCTTTAAGCAACTACAGGAGTTCAAAAAAGTTATGGTTTAGTGCAACTACACCTCAAATGTATGCTTCAGCAAAAAAAGCTATGACAAATTACTTCAAATGGCTTTACATACAGAGCTTGTTTTCTATACTATAATTAATGCTAACAGTAAGCAAACTTCTCAAAAAAGCAGGCTCATTTTATAGCTGAATATTTCAATACAGATTTTTCATCAATTTACTGTCAAAGCAATTGTTTTAAGGGAACTAAATATTTAAATAACATAAAAATACAAATATCCAGTTTTACATTTCCCTAGGCTTGAGTGTGATTTGAATTTAATGATAAAATTAGAACTGCAAGCCTGCATAGTTGTTTTTACTCTAGTCTACATTTGATATTAAAATAATTTCAGTGCATTTTAGACAACCATTTTATTTTATTTATTTATCAATACATTTAATGTTATTGTAGGAATGCAACAGCACAGAGAAGGAGCTTATCTACCTATTTAGAAGCTTATTTACTACTACTTATTTTCTACTCATTAGCTACTTATCACCAAAACTGAAGCTTTAGGAAACCTAACACATATGGTAGGTTCAGTGACTTAATTAAGAACCTTATTCTAAGACATTAGCAAGTGGGAATGGGGAAAAAAATCACTATAGTTTAGTTTTATTTTTCCTTCACAAGTCTGTGAGCACCATCACAGTTAGGGCACTTTGCAAACTTTATATTCACCAGAAGAAGCTGACACTTTGTGCTACAGAAGAACACCAACTCCAATATACCAGTCTAACCTAGTCACAGCAAGCTTGCAGTGCCAAAAACAAATAAGCAGCTGACATATAACAGAGTCTGAGCACAAAACTTTTTAAAGTATAGAACTTTTTCAGAATAATTTTTTTCCAGACCATAAATTTGAAAAGAAATTATAGCATATCAGAAACCTGAAACAAAAGTAGTATGGACTTCCTGACTTGTGTACTTCAAGTATGAAGTAAAAATGTATGCATTTACAAAATAATCATATATACACATCCTCCAGAACACATCCAAACTGAAGGAATCCCTTCTTTCTCCCACCATAGTTCCAAACTGAGCTTTCCTCTAGCGAACCACCCACCTGTCATTTATTTTCCCTCTTCCAGACCATCTGCTTTTTCTGAGAAAAAAAACATTTCTATTTCATCTCCTTCTGAACCAGTAACCTAAACCAATCCATGCTTCATTATGGGCCACAGACCTTCAACACCACACCTTCAAGAATACCTTGAGGTACTTTATCTGCCCAAAAAGCTCTGGAAGACCAGACTCTGGTGCATCCACGTCACCTACTTTTCCTACATGAGTCACTAAGTTCTATCCTCAAAGTCAGATGAAGATGGTGATTATTTATTTGAATGACAGGAGGGCTCACCAGTCCTCCTCACGCTCCCCATCACACTCCACACCTCACTGACTCTACAGGAAAAAAGCTATTGGGGTCACTGGGTACCAAATTCTTCAATTAGGCTGAGAGCTCTTCCTTCTTCAAAGGAAACTACAAGAATCAGCAAAGCCCAATCATACTACATTTGTGTTTGCTGTTAATGCTGGAAAACCACGTGAGGTTGTACTAATCTGAAGAGACCTGCTTTAGAAACACAGTGGGCAGCACCAGAGGAGCTTCAACTCCATTTCTCATTATGTGTGTGGGACACAATGCCTGTAGAGAGGAATTACACATATGCATGATTCTAACCCTGCATTCAAGTTGGGGGTTTTTTGCATATTCCCAGAGGAGAACAAACCAGAACTCTGCTTTGGGCAAAAATTCCCCTCTTGACCATCTTGAAAAGAGCAGCTTTACTTCCAGGAGGGTTACAAAGCCCCCAGTCCCCCCCCACCCCAGGCTGATGGAAACACACAGCCCTGCAAACCAGCAGCATTTCTGCTTCAAGCTAGCCAGCTCTCCAAGTGCGGGGAGAGGAACCTGGCACAGTGTTCAGGCGTCTCATTCACAGACCCAACACCATCCCTTTGAGGAAGGCAAGTCATCCCTGAGAGCACAGTTTGAGGTCCCGAGGAGGTAGAGCTGGTGAAAGTTTTAGCGCGGGGACACTTGCTGAGAAATTAGTGTCCTGTGGAGGACACATAGAGTTGCTCCACCTTATTGCCTATATAGCATACCATTACCTTGTGTTTCTAAGAAAGTAATGCAAGAGTAAGCTATGCTTTTGAAAATAAATTAAAAAAAAAAAAAAAGAAAAGATGGGCATGCTACACATAATTTTGTAGGGACACCACACCCTTAGCTTGTCCCTCTAACATTTACAGTTAGAGCACAAGGGACTGGGCAGTAAGCCAATGCCAATGAATCTGCCATCACATCTGGAGCAGCAGGATAAGACAGGAAGGTCTGAAAGCCTGCATCTGGGCAGGACTCATTACAATCCAGCCTTCTGCTTTTCTCCTTGGAGAAGAGAGGGAACAGCTGCCTGGGGCAGCGAACTCTGCCCGAGTAGCCAAATCCTGCCACCTGCGTGTGCACCAGAGCAGCTCTCAGAGCACAAGGGAGGAAGGGAGGGAGAGGAAGGGATGGAAGCTCACAGCTTCCTGAACGTATGTGACCCACCGCCCCCACCACAGCAAAGAGTGTTTTTTTTCCAGTGAAAGTAAATTACCTGATTCAGCTAAACTAAGAACCCTAGGACAGACCTTGCCCCTGTTCAGTAATACCTTCCTGGTGACTATTCCTAATTAAATCATAAGACTGGTTGGGGGCTTAGCAAATATACCCACACAGAGGACTCCGAGTCTCTTACATCTGGGCATGGGCTGCCTGGACTGTAGGGAAGAGCCATGTCACTCCCCACCCTACAACAACCAGCAAAGAGCAGAACAGGAAGGGGGAAGCATCACACTGTAATTTGTTATTGCCAGCAGTGGCTGTCAATATTCCCCACCCAGAAATAAAGGGCATATGAGGAGTGACCTGGGCTTCTGCAATCTCTCAGGCAACATTTCTCTTTCCTGTCACCTCCTAGGTCTAAAGACACATCCTTGCCCAAGAGCAGTAATTGCTGTGTTATACTGCTCTATGAGCAGCTTGCTCTAGCTCCTTCTAAACTGAACTCGCTCATCTCCTAAATAGCTTCAGTTGCTAAGGACCATACTTTTCAAAGGAGAAGAAAAGCCGAGCACTTCTTTCCTTTCCATTTTTGCAACTGTACAGCTGACACCACAGCATCCTTTGCAATGACTAGAGGAAGTAGCAAAAACATCCACTGAATTTTTGGAGCATCAGTCCCAACATTCCCCTCTCTCCTATGCCCACAGCATCTGTAATCTTGCTTCCAAATGCTGAAACACAATTAGAAACTTTCCCTTGCTTAAAATCTTCTTTACTTAGGCACCTAAACTTTTAATTATGCTTTGCTGATACGGTTTAAAGATATATGGAAATTCTGCCAGATGTCCATGGCTAGCGGATCTGCTGAAGAACAATTCAATCTCAGGGATGTGAGCCTGGCTAATTTCCTTCCTCCCTCATGCACATCTACTGATACAATTATATATTTAACTACACCAGACTAGACCTTATATGCTGCTGAACAGAACAGCACGAAGCTCTGAAATAAGATTTCATCTTTCTCTTTTCCTTTGTACAGCTTTCCTTCAGTAGGAATAAGCTTGCAAATGAGCTGAAAAGTATTTATTTTCTAAAGCACATGCCTTTTTTCTACTGTCCAGTGAGCAGAAAATGGAATACATTACGTATATATTATAGTAAGACACATTAGGATTAGGTGGAATTTTTGTTGTTTCTTGCAGTTATTGTCCTGGGCACCTTTAGACGAATATGCAATCAGAATAGAAATCTCTACAAGGAGAACAAAATTAGGATACATTGTGCCATAAGATGAGCAGTCAAGTTTTAGCACATTTTCGAACCAGTTATTAACATCTGAATAAGTGCTTTCAGAAGCATTAAACAGAATGCTGTTTTCTTCAGTGGCACTCTTGGTTGAAAATATAATTTTTTTAAAGAAACTGCTGAATTCCCTATCCAGACCATTCATTTTAATTCACACTGAAAAGCTCCAGCCAATACTTGCACCTAAAGCAAAATAATTACAGCAGCACAATAATTTTAAGATAATTTAAAGTAAGTACTTGAAGCACTCATGTACCTTATACATTATTTTAATACACCCTAAACCCCAAATATTTCATAATCACTAACAGCAATTTGAAAGAAAGCATCCTGAAATAATCTGCTATTTCCTATGTGTGTTAAGATATTAATAGCAGTAACTGACGGTTAATGACAACATAATAATTTAAGTGTGTTGACGACTATTGAACTGAACGCTCTTCAGATAAATGTAAAAGCCAGAGGAGAGCAGCTACAGCTCCGTGATTGTGTGCCCTGGATTCTGACCATCAGCTTTGCTATTTTAGTTTTGTGACCTCCACCTCCCTCCCCTACCAGAAAAAACAAACAAACAAACAAACAAACAAAAAACCCAAACAAGAAATTTCTTACTTGTTCTGCCTTCTCTGGTGGTTTTCTATCTGCCTGCAAAAACTGGCAGTTTTCTCTCGCCAGCTTCTGGACCAGCTCAATCCGTCCAATGTCATCTCTTCCCTGAAGCTTGCACAAAACCCCTGCCTTAAGGGTGGGAGAAAGAGCAAACAGATACTTAAATCCACAATCCCAGGACATGACACCGCCACAGATTTCAACCTTAAAAGAAATGCATCTGTTTTCTCATATTTGTGGTATTTCAATGCCGCTTGCTGAACACAAACAAGTCGCTGCTTCCTGGGAAACAACTGGAGAGGAGCTGAGGCACATCTGAATCTCCAACTGTATCTACTTTGCAGGAACGAAGGCAGGGCTAACTAAATCAACTGCTCCTCTGAGTGTGACTATCAGAGACGCTGTGTTTTATTTGTTCCTGTCAGCCTGTTTCCTGTTACATAAGAGAACAGGAGCAAGAGGTTAAAAACTCATGGGAAAGTTTGCCAGGAACAGCCCTGGAAAAAGAATGAAGCGCAACACAGGGCACTCCTAAAAATAACAGGCTACAACTCCCTCTGCTCCTGCTCCAACCATTTTTCATGTATGCAAGCCTCAAGAGTTAAGAGACAGTTGCAACACATTTATTTATTCTGCAAATAATAAATCAATAACTCCTGATTTTGTTTAGGGAAGAAAATGAGATTTGCTTTAAAAACTATGTTAGTACTATTTTTTTGGCTAATATTCTGCCAGTTATTCAAGCTAGAGCGATAGTGTTTCATCAAAACATTCAGCACGGGTTGTTTTATAAAAATCCCATCTATATATAAAGATGAACCCATGTTTGCACACAGACATACCAGACCCATCACAAAGTTAGCTGATCAGGACTAAACTGCTCCCTGCAAAGCCAGTGGCTAATACCATTGTCGATGATTTGGTCATGGATATAGCCTCTGCATAACTGAGACATGGCTTGATGACACCACACAGCTTTTATTACCCCAGATGTTTCCTGATGGGAACAGCTTACGCCTTGGGAGGGTCAGGCATGTGGCATGGCTATGGTATTGCCATATGACTTTAAAGGCAACCTGCAAATAAACCTTCTTCCCCACTTCCTCTACCCTTTTCTTTCTGTATTCATCCTGAGTTTTACTGAATCAGTATGTACTCCACAACTCATAAAATATTTTATGAGTTGGGATCAAAAGACAGGGATGCCCTGACCACTAACCCACAGTGCCGTGCAGGCTCCATTCCTTTGGCCTTGAGAAACTCCTACCCACGACAGCTGAAGGGGTGAGAGTGCCCACCCAAACCATCCTATAGTCTGCTGGTTTCTCCAAGGAAGAGGAAAAAAAGTGGGTTAAGGTTTCTTCAGATGAGGAGGTTAACAAATCTACTTTCTGAGTAAGTGTTTTAATGCTGATGGAAAAAAATAGTTAATAAATAAAACCACATAATAAATTTTTATGTGCCTGCATTCCTCCAGTCTGGATGAAGGAATCTCCTCACAAGCCTGCATAAGGCTCTGGAGAAGGAAAGAATTTCAGACACAGCCTGTGCTTTGCATGTCTTATGCTTAGTTTCCAGCCTCCGGAGGAACTCAGCTTTCTCACATCAAGAAGTCAGAAATCCACTAAGAAAATAAGAAATTGCAGCGCCTAACCTGAAGTTCCTTACATTTTCTATGAGATTTGTCCTTATCTTCTAAATCAAGGACATGGATATATAAACCAGTTCTAACACACTGTTATCACCTGCAGATCAGGAGACTGCTTTTATCAAACGTGGAAGAATATACTGAACAAGTTGTCCAGATTCCTTTAATAAATAGAGAAAAAGACTTACTTAAGAAGATATTTTTTTTTTACTCCACAGCAGACATTTAAAAATGGTCAGATGAGTTGTTTCCTAAAATTCTCCTTTTTCTCCAGTAGTTTACACAGGGAACCTAGGCAATTGTCACAGACGTGGCTGAGGTCCGATATCTGCACTTCACAACACTCAACACTTTGATGGCTTGGTGACATCAGCTAGAGCCAAACCTGCTTATTTCATGGCTTTGGGATGCTTCTAGCAAAGAGTACACCCGTGCGTTGTATTTCCCCCAGGCTTGTAGGCTAAAGACAACTCAAAGTGTTATGGCCTATTAGGGCTTTGGGACTATAAAGATTTACAGTCTCTCTGAATCTGGGATCTTACTATTGTGGAGGCACTTTTCATACATTCATGTTGCACCCAGAAAAGTCAGACAATGACCTATGAGTGGCATAGGTGGTTTACCAGTCCCTGCACTTCAAATGTCAGATGGACATCAATCAAAATGCAGTGTTGACTCTGCTGAAGAAATACACATTGATCAGTGTATGAAACAAAGCTCAATGGTTAAAACCACTTATGTTAAGATGAGGAAGGGAGACTTCACTTTTGGGGTAACAGTTGGCTTCAGTATGTTCAAGCGGAAGAAACATCCCAGAGAAATAACTTTTTGAACCCATAGGCCTTGGTCTCTTTCAGCCCTTGCCCTCTGAGTTCAGACAGAGCACAGTATTGCTTTCTGCATAGATGAGCAACCCAAGGAAGAATTAACTCTTGGTACAAGCCCATTAGCCCTGCCACAAATACAGTCTGTATTCAAATTGGCAGTTGTATTAAAGAATCATACTGTCCCGTTTCAAATAACCACCAAGAAGAAATCTCACATTTTATCATGTCCTCTCCTCCCACAACTATTCTTTAATTTAAAGAATTGCAGAGAATGTGAAAAATATATTTATTTTATGTGTTTGCAGTGGATAAAAGGTCAACTAAAACATTTCAGGTAGGGCTAAGATATTATTAAGGTAATTGTACATGCTTGGCTCTGGGAGCAAAGAATGCACTTGAAATACAAAAGGCTAAACATACTTTTTCATAATTAAGAAGAAAAATATGAATCTCTCACTTTTAATTCTCATTTCCTCAATTGTGCTGGCTTTCCACTATAAATCTTTGAGCTAAATACTTATAAGAAAGCATCCAGGTCAACTAATTAATTAATTGATGACAGCTTCTAAAAGCTAGTTGTGAAGATGTTGATAGTCTCCTATTACTGGTCATATTCACTTGTCATTATAAGTTTAATTTTCAAGCAATACCATTGAAGTTGTTTGTTAGACAAAAGGGTAAAGGCAAGCTGCCCTACTTGCAGAGCACAATTTTGATTTGTATTTTGTGCAGGCACACACCCTCCAAAATCCTGCATGCCTAGATGTTGTTGCTTAGTCCTCTAATTCATGTACACCAACTGAGATACAAGTACTAACTTATGGCAAGGTGAAAACCACAAAGTTGCATATTTTAACTGGCTGTAATTTAATGAATGATAAAAGAACGTAGGAGCTTTATAGTTAGGCTTTACTACCATTCACTGCACAAAATTACTATAATTAAGGGTGTTTATGCAATATTTGAAATGAAATAAAAACATTTAATGGGAAGTAAAGTAAATTAGTCACTACTGAGTTTGGAAAAGCAAAGATGCTGACAACACATTTTCTGTTTCAGCACATCCATTGGAAAATATTCTCTCTGCAAAGGCCATAAATGAATATGCTAGCAGTGACACGGAGGTGAATTAAGACAACCTGAGGCAGACAGGATAGGATTTTTTATTTACATTGTTTACAGCATGCCGGCTTTTAAAAAAAATCCCTGATTTTTTTCCACACTTCTACCAGTTTTGTCAACTAACTCCAATGTATGTCAAGCCTCCATCCTGCAAAGTGGTGTTTAGAGCAGGCACCACAGCCTTCAACTCTGCTAACAGAAAAGGTTTGTGGTGGTTTGGTTTTTTTTCCACTGCACCTCTGTCTCCATCTGTGTCTGGTGAAAACAACGTAATTATTAGAGGCTTCACCTTTAAGCAACCTGAAAACTGAAAAATCATATGCCACTGCCTTGAAAGATCATTTGCTTTTGGCACTGACAAACAAACTGGAGTAACAGCTGCTTTGATAATGCTCCTGCTATCCTCCCAGTTGTGCACGTGAAAACTGTTGTTAACTGCTCACTTAATAACTGCTTGATGTTAAAATCATATCAAATCTTTCAAATTTTAGAAACTGGTTTCCAGGCAAATAAAAGCTGAGTGAATCAATATCCCAATAATAAATTCTTAGGGGTTTTTAGAATTTGCAAATGCAATCTTATTAGCTGGCTACTTAGGAGCTTTGAGCACACATCGTAATCTTTCTTTTTACATCTCTGACATAAATGTGAACAAATATTTTCAAAAAATAATAATAACTATAATGATCACATAGAACTGAGAATCACACAGAAAAGAAAACAGAAAGCCAGATTTTTTTTGTGCAGTGAGGTCAGTATTCCCTGGGTCTTTCCTAAAGCTCTGTAATGCACACCTGAGCTCTAGAAGACTGATCCTCAGCCTCACACTGATGTGAATTAGGAATCAAACCCAGGTAACAAAATTTTCACGCATTAGGACTCCTACTACATTTTTTTTTTAATAGATTTGTAACTCTGTGCAGTTAAGAAAAGAGCAGGCCATTTCCAAACATCTTGCTTGAGCATGGCTCTGAAGAGTACGCTAGAAAAGCCTAGACAGACACACTGATGCAGTAGGCTTATCTGCATGGTCCTCAACTCTTCTGCCTGCACTCTCCAGGTGTCTGCCATGGCCCAGGTCTGCTACTGGAGCTACCTACAGCCCCTCCTGGGCTCACTGTGGTAGAGATAGCCCCTACCTTTAGAAAGATTATAGGTACTGCTAATGTGGCTACATGGCTTGTACCCCTTCAGCTAAGCTTGCTCCCAGACATCAGTGCAAATCCTTTCTCCCACACAGCTTTTTAGCGGGCAAGGCGTTAGGAGATAAATCAGAGACAGGAACAGCAAGTTGCATATGTATGTAGAAGAAAAGGTGGCAAGTGTTGGGGAACATAAGATTTGCAGGAGGAACAGAAGAAAAATACAACAGTCAAGACTGGGAGAAATAAATTTTAAATTAAAAGCAATAATCATTACCAATACAATGAGCAATGTAGTTACACTTGCACAGTTTGAATGCAAGAACTGAATGATTGTTTGAACTGAGATTAATAAAAAAAGATTCACATATTTAAAAAGGGTAAACAATTCCACAATACTCTAAAAGGCAGTTAAGTTGCTACTAAGCAATATCTAGAAGTATGCTTTGGTTGTAAATGAGGGCAGTTAGGGAAGGAAAGAAAAGCATTGTTGCTTACACTCGAGTGACTAATAAGCATCCTCATTTCATTGTGTATCTATTTACAGTGATTAAAATTCAACCAAAATGTCACATGCCCTTGCCTTATAAAACACATCTCATTTTATTTTCGCATCTAGCATATGCTACGTATATTATCTTAAAAGAGCAGAGAGATAGTTGAAGAATGCTGTCCGATTGCAACATCATGGGATTAATTCACAGAGTAATCATCAGTCTTGTTCTAAATGGTCACCTAAGACAAGATCCAGCAGACTTTCTCCTTCCTATGGTCTCCCCAAGCAGAACATCAAGGAAAATCCATTTTCCAGAGCTACTGAAAGCAGATCCTTCAAACTGTAGATCTGAAAAAGTTCCCAGGACACCATTAATCTTACACATTTACCTGAACATCAGAGGTATCCTTGAGGTCTTCTAGTCCTCTTATTTCTTGACTGCTGTTTTCTTCATTTTGATGAATTGCTAAAATAAGAAAGAGGGAACGTGTTGGAAGCAGGCAGGCTTACATCACAAGACGCAGCAAATCAGCATGGCCCAGTTTAGATCAAATAGGATGACCATTCAAGAAACCTTGTTCCAAGTTTTGGACAAGTAGTTTTGGACAAATCCTATAAGGTATACCTTACTGGGTTTGGACAAATCCTAAATAAGGTGTACCTTTTTTTCCCCAGGCAGTAAAATGCAGTACTAAATAGTTATATTTCTGCTCCTATTAGTCCTAATGAAATGGTGACATTTAAGGAAACTCCACTTTTCCATGCGTTATAACAAGACCTGGTGACTCATAAAGAATAAAAAAAAAAATAAGACCTCCCTTTACTTTCATTATATTGCAGAAAGTCAATTCAAACTAAACAAAATAAGCAGATTTACAGACTTGGGAAGTCCTTTGCAAGCAAAGTGACCTCCATCTTAACAAACACCACCATTAGCCATGAAAGACATCTCCAGAAATAAATGGTAGCATAAGATGTTCTATTGAAGGTTATTTGCTGCTGGCACAACAAGGGAAACCAATAACTTCGCTTAGTAACAGTAACCCTTAACGTTGCTTAATACCAGCAAGTTTTGCCAGTTTTGTATCAAACTTGTAATTTCTGGAAGGGTTGAAACCAGCATTATCAATTTACCTAGCTAAAAAACAAGGACCGCTTTTAAAGGGACACATCAGACTTCTGTATTGCAAACGGATACATCTATAGGTAGTTTTACTATCTATAGCCCAAGACACTCTTCCAGTCAACACACCCACCTGCTGTATTTTGGTAGGCCATTAAGCCCTCAGATGCTAACATGGCAGGTTAGGAGGGTCAGACCCGATGAAACACATGTGAAGTGACTTTACCTTACACTGTACTCATTTACTTACAAGCACCATACTTAAATATCATTTTTCTTGTGTACACATCAATTCATTTGCCAGTGTAGCTATAGCAGTTATGACAACAAAAGTGTCCTTGAAGTGGTAGAACTGGCAAATCCATTTCCTGAACAACACCAGGCTCATGGCTTTGATGGATGGGCAGGAGGGTTCAACTTGTGTGCTTCCTCCTGTCTACCTCTTCTCTCCTTGACCCCTGGACACCTGAGCTGGTCATCAGGTATCCGAACAGCCTCAGCATGGTGTTTTCAGACAAAGATCATCAGTTCTGTTTTGTCTTAAAACTATGTCTGAGAGCTAAGGCAGCCCAGGATTCCATTGATGAACAAATGGGCTGTTGAGGGAGCAGGAGAAGGGCTGGCGTGTAGCAGTACCACCTTTACCAGCCACCCTCACCTAAGTTTTCCTCAACCGTCAGTCTCAGTCTTTAGACATACAACCAGGTTGCCACGGCTGAGCTAATATGTGTAACGTGGACCATGAGGTCTATCTTTGTGGGTGCCCTAGGTCTGCTGCAGACAAAAAGCAGCCTAACCTTTAGGCAGCATCCAGCAACTTCAAAGAAAAGTAACTTTACACTGTTCTTGACCTCTAAAATAAAGCATATGGATTTATTTTCCTTTTTACTGCAGGATTTCTGCTGTTATTGCTATGGCATATAGAGTATAATTCTTTCTTCCCCCACATTTATGCTATTAAAAAAAAGTAATAAAAATGTAATTATAAAAGGGGAGAAAAGTCATTTTGTCAATACACTTTATTCCATTCAGGGCTCTTTTTTACTCCATTATCAAAGGAAAACAGAGGTGTGATATAAATCTTCACTAGTGGGTTTTTGCTGGCATCACTTTACCAGCCAACCTCTGAAATTCAAGGTGAATGCTGAAAACACAGCCAATCTATAGCTATAAGAGAAAGCATGTGTAATAGGGGTTATATCCCAGCAGCATTTAAAGCCAGGCAAAATCAAAACGTGCTTGGGACATTGTGGCATACCTCTGCCCCAGGCTGGAAAAGGAACAACCCAATGAAGCAGTAACCAGAGTGATGGCCTCAACAGCCTCATGTGACCCCTGCTTTCCTAGGTCAGGGTTTCACAAGGCAACCTACTCCATCCAACCAGGCTGGGGGATCTTTGCAGACTCTTCCCTTCTAAGCTGCCTTCAGCCTTCCTCCCCAAGAGCTGCTTGGTCCTCTTGCACACTCCCATGTGTGTGTGACCCCGTTCTACCCAATGCTGCTACAGGAGACACAAAAGCATTCAGGACATCCATTTACTGAACACTACTCAGAACAACCAGCATGAGATGGGAACATTACAATGCCAGAAAGCATTAATGAATGCTGAAAAATGGTTGTTTGAGCAATCACAAATTGCTTAAGTCTGTGGCTGCGTTAGCAGAAACACATTTCCCCAACTCTCCTTTAAATTTTCTGATTTCTCCTAAAATCAATTTGCTGTAGTCACTGATGGACAAAATATCCCCACAGACGCTGGCTATTAATCATGGCACTTAAAGGAGTGGCACCTTGCTAGTAACAAGACCATGGTTCCAGATTTAAGTGATTTACATTGATCCAGCCAGCTTTTCTGACAAGCCTGAGCAGATGGGCGCTCCACAAACAGCTGTGCAGGGGAAAAGGTTAGTGGCTGCCAGCCGGCTTCTTGTCACCAGCCTCTGTTACAAGTGTCCCCTTTCCTGCTCATTGCTAGGGCAAGCACCCCAGAGCACCTTCAATCAAAGCAAACAGGTGGACCTTTGAGGAGCAGCGCACTGTTGCTAACCTGGCTGGGCTGGCAGATCAGCAAGGGAGCAGTATCTGGTTGAGGAGCTAATGACAAGCATCAGACAACCAGGGCTGAGGGCAGTAATATCTTTCACCTGGCACAAAGGGA
>NW_010303296.1:20305-31950 GCF_000700745.2 Antrostomus carolinensis
GAAAGAGAAAAACGGTATATGTCCACAACCCCAACAGATACGGGTATCCTTGGGAGTTGAGCAATTTTGGCACAGGCAGTTTTAAAGATGATGAGAAAATGACCTCAGTTTAGATGTATCCTAAGTGAACAGCCAGCTTAAACAAAAAACAAACCAAAAAAAAGCTGTTTTTATCAACAATTTCACAGCTCAACTCTAAAAAAGCCGAAAAAGTTCATAATCCAAACCCAGCTCTCCTTGGCTTCAATGTTGTTTAGACTATATAAGTAATGTAGAAAAGAACCAGTAAATATTTTCTTAAAAGAAAAAAAAACACAAAACATCCCAGACCTCACACTGATGTTCTCGCAGCCCTCTTGGGAAAGAGGGAGCAGTTGGCTTCTTTTTCATGAAATTTCCATCACAAAGTTGATTTTTGTGTCCTCTCTGCCTCTTATACAAACCCATAAGAACCAGTCACAATTGAACCATTTAACTACACCCAGAGAACAATACTCAAGGAATTATACCATCTCATACATCTTTTTCCATCACAAGAACGTAGTCCCTTGAAGATTGAAGTGGCCACAGAGATGAATAACAGCCCTTAAGTATATTTTCTTGGTTTCTGTATTAAAAGGTTAGTACATATTTTGTCTATAAAACATAGAAAAACCACAAATTTCTTAAAATATTACAGTATATTCAGAAATTTATGTTACTGTGAATTATCACACACACATAAGAAACCAATTGATTTGTTCTATATGCAGTATGCCACTTAAGCCCATAACAATTCACAGACACCCGTTGAATTGGCCCAGGCACTGCTCTCATGGGCTTTTGGGCAGGCAATACAAGTTCTATCATAAAATATGAGAGTTCAAGGATAATTTCCCACTTACTGTCAGTTGGCCATTTATTTTTTAATAAAAAGGCTTGACATTGCAAATTCAACCACAGGAAAAGCAAGCGGAAGGTTAGGGTGGGATGGGAAAGTGTTTCCCAGGCAAGTGTTGATTCTGGGATGGTTCCCTAAAACTGTAACATGTACATACAAAATAAGTTGTGAACTTTGGAGCTGGGCCAAAATCTTCTTTCTCCACCAGCATAAACCCAGCTTTGCTTCCTGATATGAACATCCCAGCATGTCTTACAAAGCAGCAATACCAGGGAAAGGCGAAGGTGGTTTACTCTGATCTATAGGTATCTATTTGATGTTATGTTTGGGTTTAGGCTTGAGACAAAAGGCAGGAAAAAAAATGCAAACAGAGTGACCAATTCCCTTTTCTACCTGCAGCACTTCTCCTTCTTTAGAGGAGAGGTCACCATGTACGAAAGAAAAAGTTGTTAAATGAGCATTAGCTTGCTAATGTGCAGTTCAAATATGTCCATTTGCAAATTAGCCTAGGGAATTCAGCATGTTGATTTTGTACGGTTACTTAAGGCTCACAAGGGCCATCATCTGATCCGAGTTCCTCGTGCCCCCACGGACCAAAGCTGAGATTTTGCTAGCAGATTCTTCTATAAACTAATGTTGGAACAGATAATTCTTGCAGGGGAGAGCTTTGTCCTTTAGTAATCCCATTTCAGCTCATTAAATCAGAAGAAAAAATAACAAAGAAACAAGAAACAAAAGTAAATCACTTTGTACTAGCTACCTCAGCAGAATCAGCATTACTGGCCAACAGTGCTCCCCCACTTTCACTGCCATGCTACAAAGTTTAACGGAGATTTATTTAAGGCATTAGAAGGAATTTGTTTTCCTCAGCAGCATGGAGCATTACAGGCATGCTAAGGGCTCACCTGAGCTAGACAGACTGGCATGCAGTGAGGGTCACAACGGCCACCTGCAGCACTATGGACCTTCTCCTGCCTATGCAAACATCCCGTCCAGGGTGCCAGGGTTGCCCTCAGAGCTGGGCCTCCACAGTACGCTGTTCTGCATGCCCCAAAACTTGAATGTAAAATAGTTACGTTTGATAAGATTTTTTAAAAGTCACATAATAAAATACACATTATTTCAGTTTAAAACTTTGACTTACTCAACATAGCAGAATCTTTTACCCAACTGAAATTGGAAAGGACAGTTAAAAAAAAAAAAATCCACACATAAACCAACTCCTGGAACCCACAGCGTTGCAATCTTCCCAGGGGCTTTGCTGTATTGTGCTTTCTTCCTTTTCTATAAATGAAGTTTCTTCTTTCTACCCCTTCTGGCTGCAAAGATAACCTTCACAACACAAACCATCGCGTCATGCTGCTGCCGCGGCCAGCCAGACTGGAACAATAACACCCGGAGAGGTGTGAACTTCCTCCCTTTGGCTTAATTGGGTGTTAACTTTGAAAGCTAATTATTTAAATGCTTAAGAGAGGACTACCACCACAGTTAACCATTGTGCTGCTGAACAGCAGGCAGGGACATCTGTCCCTCGGTAAGGAACGCTCTGGGTGGCACCCACATGGCCATGCCATGCCAGGACAGAGCCAGCTTCGCACCCCAGCACTGCGGGCTGTCCCACACCTCCAGCGCCCTCTCTGCGCTACCCTAAAGCGTTTGGGTTTGTGGATGGGCAAAGGATTCCTTTTAACCTGGCTGTGTTTGATGACCTGGTTGAGAGCAGAGGCCCGAGGCAGGACAGGGCACCCTGCAAGCCAGCACTGCTGCCAGACCCCTGGTGCCACACAGCTCCAGCTTCAGCCCTTCAGCTTGCTGTGAAGTCCAGCTGCGGGGCCAGGGTTGCCTGCCTTTTGGGGGCAGGGACCCCAGAAACGTCACCCTTGGCAGACATGCAGTTTACCTCTGCTCTGCCCCAGGCTGCTCCCGAGATTTAATTTGCTTAGCATGTCCCAACCCTCCAGCGTAGCCTTGGGAAACACCTGAGCATGTGGGATCCAGCTGCCCCAACGCCACCAGGCTCACCCACCCGCACAGCCCACCTCACTGGCCCCATGGCTGCTCCAGAGGCAGCTCTGCTCCCTCTACAAAGCTCGGTCGCCCCTTAGGCTACATCCCTCATGTTGCCAGTGATGCTACTTCATTTCAAATGAGGATGTTCATTTATTATTTAGTGTTGTTCTTTAACCTGCTAACATCCTAGAACATCAAACCACTTTGCCCTTTGTAAGATTTCAATCCTTTCAGTACTGTGTGATCAAAAGTTATATATGCATCTCTTTTTTCTAGCCAGTAAGCAGAAGGTGCCTATGTGTCCTCTACGGATAGGAGACACACAGCATGTTGGAAGTGGTAAAGAGCCTACTTCTGAACAGAAGAACTTTGTTTATTTGACAAGGCAACAGATTTTCACTGTCTCATCCCTGCTGGATGGTTATAGCCTGTTTTTCTGTCCCTGTCAAACCATCACTGTTGAAAAGACCTCAGGAATCTGCAAGAATACTCCCCAGGGGAAGGCTCCAGTGCTCTGAATTGCCAGCAGCCTGCACCAGTTGATTTATCGTCTGCTGCTGGGAAGCTCGCAACTTCTAGCATTCTTCTTATATCCCAAATTTTTTGAGAGGCATGTTTCTGTTCTGTTTTTTCCAAATGAAGTTGCTAGCATAAAGCTTTTCAGAAACAAACAGCAAAAAGGCATTTTTTAAAAATCCCATCCTTCTAAGCTAATTTCATGATTTTTTAAAAACTTTATTGTTATTTTGAACAATGGAACTTGTAGTATCCCTTGTTACTCTTTGAGAAGAGTATACAGGGAACTCTACAGAGAGGCTGGTTACTATGGCAGCTCCAAGCTGTTTGACAGTGTTATAATGTTTGCTGATGCTTATTAATTTATCAGAGCGGGGAAAAAAATGAATAGCTCATACTGATACCACTGGGGAAACTAAAAGCCAGATCCTCTAGTTTACATAAGGCACTAGCACTGAGCGGTGGAAAGGAAGATGAGCAGCAAGTAAATGCCTTACAAACCTCAGATTTGGGGACCATTTTAAGCCAGACCAGGTCCTCGTGCATACTGCTATATTTTCCAAGTCCTATTTCCAAATTAAAGGGGGAAAACCAACTAGCACTAGGTACCTCTGAAATCCCCAAAAGCTGGATATAAGAGACAGTGATAATCCCAGGAATAAAACCCTCCAACTGAGAATTGGTTCCTTATTTACCATGAAAGTGTAATCTTTCCACAGAAATTACTGAAAAGAGAAAGCTTTTTAAGCTCATCCTTAACATGTTTTCTTTTATTAGCAATACGGAAATTGCCTTTGAGGTTTCTCATTCCTTTCCACTATTTCTGCATATATATATGCAAATTATTGTACAGATTTCCCTTCACTGAATACACTATGTATCTCTGAAACAGTTGGTAGGCCCCTGGGGGGGCGTTGCCCAGACAGCTGTGCAATCAGCTGAGTAAATCAGCTAATTAAAGAAACAAAGAAAATGCAAAAATTATTAAAGACAGACTCCGGTTTACAGCATTGTTCAGCACCTCTGTATCTAAAAAAATCACAGAAAGCATGGTCTGGAATAAAGGTGCTTGTAAATTGAGGAATGAACTATTGCACAAGTGGCAATGATGTTATTTTCTCTCAAACACTAATCTGGGTTTCATGATATTTATGCTTTGTAGTTTAAATCAATTTAATATAAATTATCCAGCATTTTGTTTCATTTTAAAATGACAAAACAGCATGAAATGCAATGTTGGTTTCATGACTGATTTCTGTATGTAAAAAATGGTCATTAACTTCTGCCTGACCTTAGGTGTAGAACTAATATTGAATTTGCACAGAGGATACTCATTACGCTGGTCTAGTTTCCACGCAGAAAAATAAGTTCCCAAGGGTTCTAGTGCTACAAGCCATTTCTCAGATGTCAAATAGGAAACAGGACTCCCAAAAATGATGCAAAAATATTTCCTCTCATTGCAGACTTTATCAAAAGGAACAGATAACAGCAAGGGTAGGAATCTGCAATCTAAACAGAGCAAAGCCAGCGTGGTAAGAAAGGAGGCTGACAAATTAAGGCAGTGTTCCTTTCCACTGCATCCGAATGACCACAGGAAGGACAAACCTCAGTTTAAATGAGACTCAGGCCTGCCTACATTATATAGCCATTCTAAATTTAAAAATGAGCGTACCAAGTAAAGCCACCGATATTTCCCAACACAGTCAGATCATGGCCAGGAGCTTTTGCTGCTATTCTTTTCAAGTTATTGTACAACTGGTTTTGTTGGGAAGTTCTGTTTATTTTATTTATCAGAACTAAAGCCTTTCATCCGGGTTTGAAGGTCCATATTTAATTCAAGGTGGTGCTGTGTTAGAAGAACCTAATTTGTAAAACACCTCTGGCTAAACAAGGGAGGCATTTTTTAATAGATAATCAGCTACTGTTGTTTCATGTGGCCAGGGGAGGTTTGGTTTCCAATGCTTGTCACTTTGTGACACATACAAAGGAAAAGCCAGATTTTACACCCGCTTTGTAAGCATATAAACTCATAACTTTTTTTTTTTAAGGAGAAATAAAAGTGGAAAATGGGTTGCACACACTGTAGAATTACTACAGGAACAGACAAAAGTTATGTTCTTTGTAGCAATAGCAGCTCAAGGAAAAACATTTGATGGCTGAATGCAGAAAGCTTTAACTTTTACCCAGTGCTTTTAGACATTCATTCCCATGTGCATGATATTTAAAAAAAAAAAAAAAAATCAAGTGGCAGTGACTGTATCTATAGCAGTGTTGCCTGAAATGAGACCTTGGAAGGGTGGAGAAGAGCTTATTATACAATCAGCAGGCAAAGGAAGAATGATTGCTGGGAACTGATCAAACAAGGAGGTACAGGCAGTGCTGAGCAGGCTGGTGCAAAGCAAAACGCCACACTCTATTCCATGGAAACATCCTCCGGGCATGGCCAGGAAAGGGGCAGGAAACAAAGAGGACTCTGAATAAATAAATTCTGTGAACTCTCTGTAAATGCCTCTCCCAAAGCACTGGAAACAAAACATTCACCTGGGAATTGGTTTTTTGCACAATTGTTGTCTTTCTGACTGTGCGATCTCTTTTTGCATATGTGCAAAACATCTGTCATCTACACAGCTATTCTGCATTGCTCATTTCCTCTATGCAAGTGCCTTATAGATCACACAGAAACAACTATGCCTGAAGTTCTTCAACGACTGCAAAAACCAGACCATAAGCTGCCAAAATCCCTCTCAGCATAATTCTCACTGAGAACTCTTTTCCTTCTTTTTCCAAGGCTCAGAGTCCATTCTGCCTCACATCAGCGGTTGAATACACAAAGGCTGGTGAGCATAACTGTGTAGTCCATTCACTGATGTCATCCAGGGCACTTCCCATCCCCAGCATTGCTCAGGGCAGGCACAGAGCAGGTGGTCACCAATTCAGCCACAGCACAGCAGAGCTCTGTGTGTGTGTGTCGCTCATAATGTTCCTGACCGGCCAACACCACTCCCCAGGGCCAGAAGAGATTTGATTCTACCCTTTTGAAGTGTTGCCAGTTTCTTGGTATGCCTGATCTCAGGAGTAGTGGAAGAATCCCATGGGATGCAACAAGACATTAGTCCCTAGGGGTAGGCATTCCCTTCAATAAGGCATAAAATGTTTAAAGAAGCCAATATGATTTACCTCCGTTATTTCAAGGCACGAGATCCTTAAAGCACAAAGTAACTTTTAAAGTATTCCTAGCTATGTTTTCAGGTGCAACTTTTATTTTGAGCCACATTTCAATGGGAAGAGAAAAAGTAAAGACAAAGTTACCGAGATCTACCAGAAGCATGACACTCCTGCACCTTTACTTTGAGTGGCCATTTCTCCAGGATCAACGTTATTAGTGACACTTGCAGAAGAACTCTTATTCCACACATTTTGCCAAGTTTGATGCTTGCTTTAAAGAAGTGGGTGCTTGAAGGAATTGAAAGTTGTAATGAAATAAGATCTTACTTAAGTCAAGTAAATAAACCCACTGAAGAGAGACATAAGGGGACATAGAAAAGCAGCAAGATCCTACCGGTAATAACCTTTTCCCACCCTTCAAACTTTCTCAATTTTTCCACAAGAGAAAATGTACACCTCTCTGGCATGTGACTGCCACTTTATTCTGTAAACAGGAGCAAGTTTTTTCATCCCTCTTTGTGCCCTTTGTTAGTGGTATAAAGTAAGTGATAAACCGTGCACAGTTTACACCAGAGATATTGTATATCTACTTGGTTACAAAACCTGTAAATTCAAAGGGTACTTAACATTTTGAGATTTATACACAATACTGAACTGCTCCATTCTTGAATGACCTTTGATCATGTCTCTGTACTCTCATTTTTCAGGTACGTGTACAAATCTAATTCAAATTCATAATGATTTCCATTGCCTATGTAACAACTCTCTTCTACAAGTAAATAAAACTGACCACATAACATCAGACATTCATATAGCACCAAATGACAAAGTTTTTTTGATAATTATTGTGGAGTAAAGTTACCAAGAATTCTCACAAGGATCCATGCTACTTGAGGAAAAGAGCCGAATGGTAAAGATGCAGTTTCCTGAGTTAACTAAGCTGATAAAACAGCTTAATGCTGCCAAAAGGGTCTTACTGGGCTCCTTCCCACATCCCTCTACATCCCCACCCTGATAAGAAGCTGCCACCCTCATTTTGTACCAACTCCAGCATATGCTGCTGCAATACCTTGTGCTGCTCGGGCTGCTCCATCTCAAAAATAATATAATAGATGTGGCAAAGATGATCAGATTTAATGGAATAGATTTGGTATGAAGAACGACTAGCAATTTAGCCTGGAAAAGAGAAAAGTCACAGGGGTATGACAGAGATGCACAAAATCCTGAGTAGTATGATGATGAACTGGGAATGATTATTCACCACTTTCCCTCACCAAAGAGCTGTATCACAACAGAATGAGGGTTGTGGGGAATGTGTCTAAAACAAACAAGAAAAAATACACTTTCACATATCACACATGATTGTGGGACTCACTGCCACAAGAGATGATGAAGGTCAGCAGTATAAGCAGGTTCAAAAAGCAGTTGGATAAAATTAATGGAGAAAAGGCCCACCAAGGGTTTCCTAACACAACAGTGTGGGCACAGAAAAATCCCTCTAGCACAGACTGGCAGATGCTGAATACTTGCATTAGAAGAAGCACTGTTTGTACTTGCTCTGTTTCTCTACTGTAAGCATCCCCTACTCATCACTCACAGTAAGACTGGAGCTGGATGGACTTTTAACCTGACCCAGCCTGGCTGTTCTCATGTTTTTAACCAAGCTGACATTGCCTGGAGTGTGTTCGAGCAGAGTCACGCAATCAGCTCTGACAGCAGTGCTGTAGAGGTGGTGCAGCAGCTGAGAAAAGGAATAGCTGGTCACAGTTTGCTTTTCATTCACGTCAGCAAAGCTCAAGCCCCAGTGACTGCTTCATATTGAATTGTCTGCCCTAAAATAAAAATACTAAGCAAATCACACAGGCAGTTAAGTCCTGACAGAAGCAATACAAAAGAAAAGGGGAAGGGTGGATATGAATACATGTATGTCAGAATAGGATGGAGGTAATCCAGAAGATCTCAAATACAAAGTTAATATTTTGCAAAAGTCATATTATTATAAATAAAATGTAAATGAGCCATTTAAAAAAAATAATCAATAGAGCTTGTCAATTTAAGAATGGCATGACTAAAACCAGCTAACTACATTGTGGAAGCCTGAATATCATTCTTAAGAGGAGCAAAAACACACACAAGTGCTAGGGCTTCTGTGGATGCCCTGTCCTTCACAGTGGGAGGGAGAAGTACCCACAGCCCTGCTGCTGCTCCCACAATGCCTGGGGAGAAGCTGCAGTCACCCTCTTCCTACCTCATCAATACTCTGTCAGCTATTATCTTAATTAGCCTGTGTATTCAGAAACACAATGACCAAAGCCATGCTCTTATTAATGGCAGTTGCATGAATAAAGTTACAGAAATTCCTTTACATATAAAGTTAAAGGAATTTGCTGGGTGATGCCATGGGTGCAGCTAGGTTCATGCACAGAAGTGCAAGGTGTCTTGTTTGTGGATGGGATTATGTCCTGGTTTTGCTAGGATAATTTTCTTCTTAGTAGTTAGAATAGCTGTGTTTTAGTTTCAGTGTAGCATTTGTTATGAGAAGAATGTTGATAAAGTACTCATATTATTAGTTGCTGCTGGAGATCAAGGCCATCATGTTTGGCTGGTTCACAGCTGCATTAGGACAGGGAGGGGGAAGTGTAGTGAACAGCAAAACCCAAAACTGGCATTAGGATGTGCCAATTAAATATTCCATATCATATAACATCATGTCAGTATATCAACCAGGGCTGATCGGAACACAGGGGTATTCTCTTGGGGATCACTCGGGCTCACTCTTCCAGGATGGTGGTTTCAGGACTGTCTCTGCTCTGGGATCGCTGACTGGCACAGGCTGGGCATCAGTCAGTGGGTGGTGAGCAACTGCACTGTGCATCACTCAATTGTATGTTCTGTTATTACTATTGTTACCATTATAATTTTATTTCAATTAGTGAATTGTTTTTATCTCAACCCATGAGTGTCCCTGCCCGTTCCCTTCCAATTCTCTCCCTTACTCCCTGGAGCAGGGGTGGAGAGAGTGAGAGAGCACGCTGTGTTTGGCTGCAAGCTAAAAGGGTGAAACCACCACAGATTAACACCAGTTCAGAGCATCTACCTGACAGATTTTGATCAGTTCAGCTGTACCTGTGTAGCTATGCCACCGGCCAGAGCCTCCAGCCTTAGGCTATTAGCTGCTTTTTATCCTTGCTTTAGCTACCATCTCTAACACATAAGAAACATGTCATGAGCCATGACAAGCAATTGAGATAACTGCCAACCCTTGTAAACATTCCGGGGAGAGGCTGCATTTCTGTTCTGTTTCAGCCCATTTGCAGAAGTCATGAGAAGCAATCAAGGTATAAATAAACACAATTCTAATGTCAAGTGCCTACAATTAAAACCAAAGTTCTCTTCAGCTCCAGTTACTTGCTTCCCCAAGACCTTTTACCAAACCAAGGAAGACAGCATTTAATCTATTTATTTCTAAGGTTAAGTAAGAACACTTTTAATGCATTTTTATAAGCCACAGAGAAGTGCAGAAGCTCATTTCTCCCTCTAAGGTCACCTTTATCATGACAGCTTTATTCTAATGAAACAGAAGTTTGCTTTCTAGTCAACAGTGTTACTGAAGTCTATCAAAGCCTCAGGATTTTAGACATTAATTTTATCCTTTTTTTAGTTTTATTTGCAAAGAAGCTAAAAAAGCTGAGCTCCCTCTGCATGAGGGCTCTCAAGTACCTCTCTGCCAGCTTATGCCTTGCTATTGGAGTTGGTATACTTGCAGTACACATCCGAAAAATGAAAACAGAGCTTTTTTCCACAGCACAGAAGTTTGTAATTTTTCAGGTTTGGCATTTGTCCTTCAGCCATGTCTCAGTTTTATGTGTTTCTCCTATTCTTCCACCTCACAATAAAAACAGAAGAATAGCTCTTGAGGAAAGGGCATTCTCCCTCCACACCCTACTGACTTTTTATTTTCTGATAGCTGACATTCTCCACGAAGTCATATCCTGTACTAGCAAGAATTTGATACTCTGCCCTACCCCACAGCAGGCTCAGGTCTCTACCATGGCTTTCAAAGTATTTTGTCAGTAGATACAGTATCTAAATATCTGAAACAGCCATTCTGGTCCAAGAACTGAAGTAGTTGCAATTACTGCTTTTTATATACTTACACTAGGTAGCAAACACAGACTTCATTTGAACAAAAATAAAATTTTTCACCTGGGTAACCAAAGGCAACGTTTCAACCCCTCCAAGCACAGCAAACCTTCCTAGTTGGACCGTCTTCACCTGTTGCACAGGGAGCTGTGGTGTTTGCGTGCTTGTATAGCACTTTCCACGCAATGTAACCCAGTGCTTACTACAACAGTCCCAGAAAAGTAATATGGAAGCTCAAATCAGCCAGTTTTTCTAGTACAATTAAATCACTGTGAAGTGCCTCTCCAGGGGCAGAGGTATATCCAGAAATCAAAGTAAGTCAGAAACAAATTACACAGTGCTTTCATTAAGCAAAAATACTCCTTTTTTGCTCTTACTAGTAGCGCTAACCAGCTATCTAGAAGAAATATTTTGAAACATTGCCATTTAAAAACTGCCAAACCATCAAAAACAGTATAGGAACTTCTGCACAATAGCTTTGGTTTGGGGGCTGCCGATCTCTAGGAAAGCTTTAGGTGAATGAACTGATTACCCACTGCAGGCAGGTTCCAGCCAACAGGTTAGGACCTTGCCCGTCGCCTGCACTGCCCACTTGTGAATCCCAGGACAGATGAGCCAGGCACCCATGCCGTTCCCACCAGCCTGGAAGCCACCCAGGGCAGCTGGCCCAATAGCCACATTCCATTCTTTTAATGCCAGAATAAAATGTTTGTCTGATCTTTGTTGGTTTCTTTCCTAGAATTATGTGGAATCTTGGAGAGGGTTAGAAGAACAGTATCTTTAAAAGATACTGTGGCATTTAGTGCCAGCAGTACTTTCTCTGAAATATACTTGGGGCTGGTACTGTTCAACATCTTTGTCAGTGACATGGACAGTGGGATTGAGCGCAACCTCAGCACTCAGTGTCGACAATACCAAGCTGTGTGGTGTG
>NW_010303297.1:0-38969 GCF_000700745.2 Antrostomus carolinensis
CGGGGAGCTTACAGCCGCGTTTCCTCAGCGGTAAGCTAGCTCAGCTCGCGACTGCCTTCACACGCTTTCGAGGCTCTTTTTTTTTTTAACCCTAATTACACATACGTGCAATCTCCTGTCATACAAATTAAGTTACTATATTGGGATGAGCCAGAGAAAAAAAAGAGTACCTGACTCTTTCCAGAACTAAAAGCTCGAGCCAGAGGAGGTGATACTCGTGTTCAGTACAGAGAAAGGAAAAATAAATAAAATAAAATCCCCGGAGCATCTGCTTCAGCATTCGACAGCTGCCAGGAATATAAAGTGTCATCCCATAATTTCTGTTCCCATGACAGAATCGAGGCAGCAATGTGTACAACATGCAGCAAGCGGGACATGTTCCTCAGTTTAGAAAAGCACATCATCATATTATGCAACATCTGCTAATTTAAGGCTATTGCTGAAATGCTTTGCATACAAAAAAAAAGAGGCCTAGAAAACCAGTAGCACAGAAGGAGACAGTGGGAAGCTGCTTATGTGTAAACTTACACCTTTTTTGTTTCAGTAAGTCAGATCACAGTGGTTTTACTAAAAGAAGCGTAATGTAGTTTAGATACAGGAATTCTTTCTGGTGTGCAGTTTGTGTTCAGCAGAGATGCATATATGTCATAAATTCAGCAGGGTGTTTTATCTTGCAATCCATTAAAGCTGTAAATATTTGCTGTGGTATAAATTATTAGCTTAGGTCTAGGAATAAGCTGCAAGGCCTTCCAACCACATATGACATTGACAGTCCTGTAACTAACACAAAAGCTTGATAATTTTAAGTCTGTCTACAGTATTCACTATTAAAGAGTTACATGCAACATCACAGCCAACTGAATCCTGACTTAAGATGTTATTTCCCATATGTAAAAACATCTAGGCACTTAATAGAAACCATGGGTTGATACCATATGGATACAGGACAATCAGTCACAAAGTCTCCTCCTTCAGCTGGAAAATTGTTTTAAATCAGCATACATATTAAATTGCTTATAAAATCCTGCACACATAAGGCAGGAATATTAATTTTCAAATCTAAACCTTGCTTAAGTGATGAATTGCATTTCATAACCTGAGGTTAAGCAGAAACAAGTTACAAGAGCTCACTAATGAACCACAAACCTAATTTTCTTCTTGAAAAGTGTGAAGAGTTCTTCCCTGAGGTGTCTTTGGGAAGTGCTTTCTAATATTAGTCCCACTCAATAGTTTTTAGCATACCAAACCTTAACCATAGTGGAGGCTAGACAAAATGGCACCCGAAGGAATGACAGTTTCCTCAGTACCAACCACTTGGTAGAAAGTGTTCTAAGTGACTTCAGAACAAAGGCATACCTGCCCCACACCCATCACGAGTATCCGTTTTATACACTAGCTTAGTTTACTGAAATTCCAGCCTCAGGCAGCAGATTGGTTCATTGACACCAAAGGCACCAATATTTCCCATGTTAGTATTAAAGCTAACAAATGCTAAGTTCTGTCACCCATTACTATTTCAGGATAAGTTTTTTCCCTATTGCAAGGTGAGGTTAATTCCTCCTCCAAACCTACAGCTTTGCAGATCATGCCCTCCTGTTCTCCTCTCACTTTTTGCTGAAAGGAACCCCTCACATAACCATTCCGCAGTTACGGTTTTACTAAGGTGAATGCAGAAGTGACATGGGAAGGACAGCCCAAACATGCTTCATAACTTGGCCTAGAGTCGCAAGTGTGTATTCCTGCCGCATTAGTCTACTGCTACAAAACAAGTAAATGAAGTCAACATGAAAGCTTCTGCCTTTTTTTGGGGTCAAGAAGAAAACAGAACCTTTATACAGGTGGAAAACTTAAAAAACTCAAGAGATTGACATTTGCCTGTTACAATATTTTGCATTATAGCATTGAGAGAAAAGTAATGGAGGCATGAAATAAACTTGTGGTGGCCCCATTTTAAGTATGCCAATATCTGACAAGGCAAAGCTATGCTGGAAAAAATGCAGGTTAACTAGAAAAATACTCCTGCATTGGCTTATTGTTAATACTAGTGCTAGGTCTCAAAAGCCTGACTTTGAAAGCTTTATAGATCAAATTTTTTTTATTCTTTTCTCCACACAAGCTACTAGAGTATCTGAGAACACCTCTTTTCTAGGATAGCCTGCAGTTTGGTGATACCCCAGGAGAGAAATTCACAGAATCCAGGAAGGAAGACACTAAATCCTCTCCATCTGAGGAACCAGCTCTCTCATTCTTTTCAGGCAGGTACCCCGGTCACTAGATTATTGGTTAGTAGTAGCAGTGTTTGGCCATATTTAAGATTAAGTGGGCTTTGATAAAATTTGTGTGTGTATAATCCTTTTATAGAAATCTTCCAAACAATTTTGGAAGGAGTACCTCATGAGAAACAGGTAATGAAATGCCCACTTTGCTTCATCCTATCCCATAAGGCTTGAAATATGAGGTAGCTAGCTTGGTTCCATTACAGTCATGATGGTGGTTAAGTTCAGAAAACTAATATTGCATGGCTGGGTAGATAAAAGGAGTATTTTTGAGGTTAGACGTATGCGGTCCTAGGTGGCTGCTGATAAGATCTTTTCAGAACAGCAGTTTTGAGCTTAAGTGCACAACTTAAGTTTGATAAACCCTTTCAGTTATTCTTCAATTCAGTCTATCCTCATCAGTTCTTCTTTGAAGTGTGGAAATAGATTGTGGGGTGCCACCATGCAAGCCCTTACAAGAGAAACTGTAAGACACTGAATGATTATTCAGTGCACCATAATTTTTTCCTCCGTGAAAAAGTCGTAACTCCATCTGTGTGTATCTACCTCCAAATAATTAGTGCACGTATAATTTGATATTGATAGTCATATTGCCATTCATTTTGTTAACAACCTGTAAGGATGTAACATGGAAAACTCTACAAAGAAGAAGAAGCAACTAAAGCAGAGTCTACGAGATAGTATTTTAAAGCCCCTTCCTTCAAAATAGTAAACATAGCCTCCTATGTCTATACCATCAGACTTCTGAATCAGCATAAACAGAGATTATCTCAAGAGATTAATCTACAAAGTAGCTTTATCAAGCTCTAAAGCTGTCTGTAGGACTAGTCCTACTCTGCAATGAGCTGAGCTTCTTTTTTAATTCATAACTATGCAGTAACAGATATTGTGAGAAACCACAGAATTGGAGTCTGTTGTCTTGAAATAAAACTTTTCAGATCTGCTTTCTCAAAAGCTATGGTAGGTGCTTCCTGTGTATACATTTTATTTGTTCCTTGAGGGTACCAAGACCTTAGTGTGCTTTATGATGATTTTTCCTCTCTTATGTCCATTTCCAAGATTATTTCTTAGTATCCGTAGTTACCAAAGTATGACCCACGCTATGACAAAATCTCAGTTCTTGATTTCAGAGTTTCATAGCTTTTAGTTATTGTGAAGAAAGCCTTCATGAATTAAAAGCTTAAGTGAAAGCTTTATCAACTAGTAGATACTAAAAAGAAGGAAGGACACCTGCAGGGTTGTTGAAATCCAATTTATGCTACCTCAGTGCCACTTACTGACCCATGTACGCTCATAGTTTTCCCCCCAGAATTGAATGCTTTCCTCCCCTGCCTTCCGAGGTTTAGATTTGCTCACCTCTGAACAACTTCAGAAATAAATTAAGCTATGTTATCCAGATATTCTGTGCTGAGATGTTCCAGAGACTTATATTTAAGGACAGAGGTCTCTGTGAGACACAATATAGTCTAATCTGCATTAGCAGGTTAGGTGGGGTGTAATACATATGGTTCACAATCCATTTTTCCCTACCCTTCAGCATGGGCATCCAAAAGGTAACAGTTTAAGTCATGCTTAGCTACTTTTTTTAGGTAGTTTCAAGAGTGCCTAATTTGCAAGGGATAGGTGTGTGCAGTCTCCTCATCAGTCACCACAGCATACTGATGACTAGACTATGACGCACAAATATATAAAAGTTCTTATTTCTGTTCAAGGACTAATTTTTGCCAAAGAACATGATTCTGATTTTTTCTTGCCACAAGAGGGAGCCCTTTAAATGCTGGTCATTAAAAACGGCAGTTTGAGGAACGAAGACCAAAAAAAAAAAAAAACCAACCAAAACCGTATCTTAATACATGATTGGCCACGTTGATGTCCTTTTGTACCATTCAGTATAACTCCTTTAAAAGTAGACATCTTGTTTCTGAACACCAGATAATTTAATTTTAGTCTAAATAATCCCAGCATATGTAGCTAGTATGTTGGATTTTTGTGTGTCAGCTGTTGTGTTGGGGTTGCACAGAGTGCAGTGTGGCACAGATGCAGTGAAATCATGCTATTTTAGAGTAGTTTTAGCACTGCAGTTTAAGTGAAGGTCTGGTTCTTAATGAGTTGCTTTACAAAATTGCCAGCCTTCTCAGGTTAAACCTCAAATAATCCTCAGATCACACAGAGCCTCTGTTCCTTAGGTTATTCACTTCCGTAGGACAGTTCCACATTTTCAGGTTCAGAGGAGGACACGTCCGGCCTTCCATCTAAATAAAGATGAGCAGGAACTGTGGACACATTCAATGTCAAAGACAAGATTTGCCTCCAGGAAGGTTGCGAGTGAGCAGTGCGGCAGCAGACTGCAAAGACACACAGTGCCTCTGCTGAGTCACCACCTCACTGCTGCCGGTGCTGACAGGTTGTCCTGGATCCCTGCCAGCTCTCTGCTAGGTAGGCTATGTATGTGTATATCAGGATGAATGAAAGAAGAAAATGCAGTGAGAGGAGGGGAAAAAAAAAAGTGTCACTGGAAGAAAATTCATCAGGGTACTGCAGGATGTATTTCCTCAGAAACCCTACAGGCTTCAGGTCGTTTTGTATTGTGAGTGTTTAAAACAGAGCATGGGTGAAGATACACAGTAGTCTTGCCGGGAAGGACTTGAAGTTAAATATACGTTTTAGTATAATGATTAATATTGTTTTGGCATCAACTCGGTGAGCTTTGCAGTAACTGCTCTTGACAAGAATGTGAACTCGCAGCTTGGTACTGCTGTAATCCAGCATTTTAAACCACTATTTATTAGATCTGGCAGCTAGCAGTAGACCATGATTTTAGGCTGGCAATAGTATTTTACTGCAAGCAAAATTCTGTCCTTCTACACTATTTTGAATATAGGGAGACCATTCTGATCACATAGATTAGTGTTTGGAACACTGACCCCTATATCTAGGTTATTCTGTGTTTAAATTAGTTGTTAGTCCTGTAATTGTACAGAACTGCAATTTATGTAGGACTATTTGCCATACCTACCAGTTAAGTTTTACAGCTAGCCATAGACATAATAAATTGCCTTAGTTCACTTGGAAGCACAGCTGTGTATGCTCAAAGCAGCAGTGAGGCACAGTTCAGCTGCATGTATTCTCCCAGGAAGTTAAGAGTCTCCCCATAAGAATCTACTCCTCTAAGGGGCTCCTAATCTGAGCACCTATCCAAAAAAAGGCGTTTCCCCCAACAAACATAGAACCATTGAGCTGGTAGGTCTAATCCAATTTTATTTCTAGTAGGACAGTTTTCCGAGCCAGGCAATCTAGGTACAAGATTCATTTTCCCAATTTTGTTCTTTTGTAATTTATGGGTATTGTGCTTCTCTTAATCTGTAACTTTTCACCTTAAACCCTTCCCTGCATATGTACAAAATAATACAGCGTACAGGTAAGGAAGATGAAGTGTATAAAGTCAAATAAGTGCCACTGGAGGCAATAAATGAAAAAAAAAATCTTTAGTCTGCTAGATAAAAATAGAAGTAGTCTAACAGCAAGTTATTTTAATCAATGGTTTCTTAGTAGAAATGCCCCTTTGAGGCTTCACATTTTTAATATGAAAGAAAGATCACTTGATAAACGTGCTTACCACCGAGATAAACCCTGCATACATTGCTTTACCATTAGTAACTTCTAAGACTGTCGTGTCTTTATTTACTTATACACACTACCTCCCAATCTTCAGTTTCAGAACTCTGTTTTTGAGGGACAGTTCTCTAACATACTGAGCAATTCTCATTCTGCTGTCACCAGATGTTAGGGTGACAATCAGTACAAATAATAAAACAGTACGTGTTCGCCAAGTGTTGACTTATGACATTAACATTTCATCTGGTACATATGCCTTGGTTTCCTCCCCCAACAGATAATGGGATGAGGAGGTGGAAAATAGTGACTCTGAGTCATTTCAGCTTAGGCTAGAGTGAGTCAGGAAGCAAGCAACTCAGTGCAATTCCTTCTCTCCTTTTTCTTCAGGGTCTAAAGTTGGGTGAATTGATCATATTCCTATTATCTGGTCTTTAGAAACAGAGCTATTGCTGGCTATAACTGACTGACTGGCAAGTCTCCTTTAGGAACAGGGTAAATCCATTTTTGTATTTTAACATCCTGAGAGGCAGTAATTTACATTTTCAGATAAACCACTCTTAAATAATAACTTTTGTAGTCATTACTGCTGAGTCCCTAAATCTGAGGATTTAGTGTGTGGTTTAGGGTGAACAATCCAATTAATTTAGCAGCTTCTGTAAGAAACACTTCTTGCATTTTTCTGGGCATCCCGGCAACCACAAAACATTAAACGGAACAAAAGCTAGGTTTAGCATATATCTTAGAGGCAGCACTAAAGTATAATATTGACTTCAGACTTGCATTCATATTTAAGGCTCTTCCCTCAGACCCATCCAGGTCCTTCCACTCCCCATGGCTTCTAGTGCAGCAGTGCAGCAGACTTCTCCTGTAGACCTCTCTTAGATAGTAACGCAGAACCTGGCATATTCTCACTGTGCCATTCCCAGCTTACAGCTTCAGTGCTTAGAGCTGTGTAGCATTAGCACAGTCTGCCCAAATAAGTTAGCTTTTTGTCTATAGGCATGACTAATCAATTCGTGTGCAGTACCATGCTGACACAGCTCTACTGTTTCCAGTTCTGGAACCAGTCAAGTATGATGCTCACCTGGAATTGCTACGCTGTGCCAGTGCACAACATAGGTAGCACTGACAATATATCCAACTCTGGCTGATATGATCCCATTTTCTATTCTTCTGTCTCGATATTAGAAGCTACCATAAACAAGTGCCACAGCAGGGAAATACAGCTAGAGCCCTCTCTCATGGTTATAGCATATTCAAAGATAATGGCACTGTCTAAGGCAGGCTTACAGCTAGTATCAGGAAACAACCCTCTTCCCATCAGGATGGTGGTGTGTAAAGGTGGAGCCTGGCATCCCCCCTTGATGCAGACCTGCTGATGTCTTGGGCTTGCCACCCTTTTCACATCAGGGCTGAATCTGCCCTTAGTGTGGTGACCCAATTACTACAGACCCCACTGGGAGGCTGCAAATTCAGTATGTCTAAAAAACCCAGCCTTCACACCACAAGAGACTGACATGCTTCTTCATCTTCAAGGAACCAACATGTTTCTTATGTACAGACGTATAAAATATGTGTAAGTAATTTATACAGCTGTAGTATTGACATTGAAATATAAAGATCTGTTAGTAGCCCCAGAAGACAGTGAATGTTTCTTTTACAATAGGATTTTGTCTTTAGCATTGCCACTTGAGATTTTTTGAAGTTAAGCTTTGTCATTGTTGGGTTGTACTACTTTTCACAAGCCATAAATGCCCACAGCTCTTAGGGATTATGGATATTCACGGGTATACCGAAACTGCATTTCGTTACCTACCCATGGGAGAACGCCAGCTTTGTAAGCCACCAACTTAATTACCAGCATGGTACAAGCTTTAAGCAATGTTTTCATAATATATTGGCAAAAAATGCACAGGTTTTGCCTCTGTCTCAAAAGCTGATATGGGACCTTCCTAAGGACTCCCAAGTTAACAGTTACTGCCAGCTAACCAAGATGGCTTTAAAGAAAATACTCCCCTCTCTCCCCAAAGAAAATCCTGCAACATCCCAAAACAAAATAAAATGCGTAAAAAAAGGTCCCAAACCAACCAAAAAAAAACCAACCCACCCCCAAAACCAAAAACCCCAAACAAACACTATCACACAAAAAGTCAAGATCATGAAGAGTCTTATCCAGGTATTACACGGATACAAGCCTCTATACCCACAGATCAGTTTTCCAGTTTAGAGGCCAGCAACTGTCTGAAGTTTATCAACAGCTCCACCCTTTGCAACAAACAACAAAAGAACCTCCAAGCTGCATTGGTAAAGAATCACAGGGCAGAATCTCTCTTTGCTCCCTTAACTTCTTATTCTGTATTTGCAACAAGAAAACTATTTGATAGTTAGCCTTTTCTATATTTTAAAATATTTTCTAAGCTTAAGAACACAGTATACAAAATAGCTTCACTGTACAAGACATTTTTTTGCTATACTTAGAGACAAATTCCTGGCTACAGTTTAGCCAGGAAACCCAGTCTTTACTATGCAGCTCCATCACAGTTTAAGTATTTTTTTCCAGACTCCACAGAGAAGTTAGACCAGCACTTCATCTCAACATAGCTTAGCTAGTACCTGTCCTTACCAATCAGCAGTTGTTTTCTCAGTAGAAAGATAACATACACGAGCTATTAGACAAGCTCTACATTCTTCTACTGCTCTCAGAGCAAAAGGCAATAAAACCTCTTACTAATTACAGATCCCAGCAAATGAAAAGAACAAACAACTCTAAATGAAAATTCTTACCATTGCAGGGAAAAAAAAAAAAAAAAAATCCAAAGTACTACCAAAATCTATGACTTCATGGAAAAAGCTATATGACTCCTTGTTAGCAGACTACAGCAAAGCTGGTATGGCTTCTTCTCTTATGTAGAAGTGCTCTTACTAAGGTATCAGCATTAGCTGATGGTTTGCAGGGTCTCAGCTGTACCTGCTCCCTGGCCATTTAACCCTCGTGTTTCTGGTTCCAGTTTTCAGCAGATGTAACTGGAAAAAGGAGGTTTGAGATTTTGGATGGTTTAGCAGGACATAGCTTAAGGAATTTGTAGTGCCCCCCAAAACACAATGTAACTCACCATAGCTGCTTTTTCCCTGCATAATTTCCATATTTTTTCCTTACTTGTTCCAGTTTTTTTTACTTACCCCCTCTCCTTTTTGTTGCCTACTAGAAGCAATAACAGGTGTAAAATTTCCTTTGAAAAAGAAAAGGAGGAAACTAGGTCCCCTAGGCAGGGACCTTGTCGTAGAAAATATACTCATTAATATGGCAGTTGCAAGTCTTCTCTTTGTTTTTGTTACAGTGTCAAGGCTGTCTTAAAAGAATAGCAATAGTTCTTATATTGATTCTATCACTCAAATAATTCTGTGTAACTAGAAGGCACTAATTAAGGAAAAGGAAAGTACTGAAAAGCAGCAGACGGGGTGGATGTTGCAAATAGGGATTGTGGAAACTCTTGTTGAACTACCACTAATTGTGCTTTCACTATAATTGGACCATGGTGCATTAATAGTAAAGAAATAAATCTTGGATATTGCAAATAGATTCTAAAACCCACTTCTTTTTAATGCAAACTGTTGCAAATCTCAGTGTCTTCAGACTGTCTGTGAACCCACTTAAGCACCTAAATGCACCAGTTAAGCATTACTGATCTTTTCAAATTGGTATCTATTATGTGCTCAGTTTCTATCATTGGTCATGCATAAAGCCCTCGTGGTGCTGGTGCAGCCTTCAGCTTGGAATTTAAGATAAAATGCCAAACATACTAAAATCAAATTTGTTTTTGCTAGAAAAGTTTGTATCTCTAGAAGGTTCCCAGAACTTTCTACAAGGTTCTGGGAACTCTGAGTTGTAGTTTCAATACACCTTTCAGGATTGGACCTCTGTGAGCAAACTCATTGCATTATGGGTTTTGCAGCACAGTTCCTGGTTCCAGCAATATAATATGCATGAATTTGAAATTAAACCCAAACTGCAGTATATAGGAAAATGGATTTTAAAATCCTTGCAAAGTCATTGACTCCATCTCTTGTCTTTATTTCATCATCAAATATAAGTCTCACAGAGATCAGCATTTTACAATGACAGTTTTTACAATTTTGAAAAAATTGAAACATGGTTATTTTTCATTACTTTTTGATCCCTGTGCTATCTGAACAGAATAACTTAGTTCTGAAGCATGGTGCCTCCTAACAGAATTCAAAATGCTAAGGTTGTTTTCTGCTAGCTTCCTGTAATAGCTTACTGAAAGACTTCCATGAACTTATTTCCCTGACCATCATCAAAACGAGGAAGGAGGAAGGAGTGTCCTCTGGAATGATAAACTATAGAGCGTAATTCATGCCTTAAATAGGTTCAAACCAGTGACTTTGAAAGTTCATGGCAAAATGTGAACTGGAAAAGGTATGCATAAATGTGTTGTAGACATAGGATAGAAAGTTATTAAAGGCTTTGAGCAATTGAAGAAGTTAAGTAGAGGGTCTTAGGTACATATAAACAAGAAACTATTCCAGAGGTATTACTGTCACAGAAATACTCAGCTATGTGGGTACTCCAAGGCTGATGTTGAAGTCCATGCAATGTCATAAGACATCCCAGAAAGATACGTTGAGTAGTGATAGTGAATTCTAGTGTATTTTAAAATGTCGCATTATATACTTTACTGTGAGTGTCATGTTGCTATCAGTAATTATTTTAATTGTCTAAGAAAGAATGTGGGGACCTGTACTTTTAGGAGGTTATAGCAAGACCTTCTGTCATGTAGAGACTGCTGTGACTTTCAGCTGACCAGCTAGCGTTAAGCCATTGAATGAAATGGGCTACCATTTTTGTCAAACACTGTGGTTGTATGTAATTGTGGAGTAACATCTCAGAAATCCTGTAGGAAAACATCTTAAAAAAAAGTCAAAGGTATTTTTTTCTTTCGAAGAGAAGGACTGGTCTCATGAGGCTTGTTTCCTAAGAAAAAATTGCAGACTAGTCCTCTTAATACTATACCAGCTTCTTACTAGAATAAAAATATTTATTGTTATGGGCCAAATTCTGATTAAAATATCAGTTGGGCTGATAACCAAGAATCCAAAGGAGAGTGATGAGGCTGAGAAGACTGCAGTGTATTATTTCCTAAGTAAGTCAAAACCAAGAAGAACATAGAGATTTAGACTTGCAGTTCAGATGGGAGCTGGAGGTAGAGCAAAGTACCCACCTGAAATTCATCTTCCTCATTAAAATCTTCCTTCAGAAGATTCCCATTCTCTAGTCCCACCCTTGCCCTGAGGATGTCTGACTGCTTTGTGGTAGCTGGTGCAGCCCAGCAGTGCCATCTGCATAGTCATTCTTGAACAGTAATAAAATTCAGCATCTGTGGAATGGGCACTCGGTGGAAAGCTTACCATTTACATGAGGTTTCTTCTCAGTATTTCTTTGAATTGAGCCCCACAGAGAGGGAGGCTCTGCAAAGCAGGCTCTGAGCTCGGTTAATTATGTGGGAGCTGAGCTGCTGCTAGAGGCATAAGAAAATGGTGTAAAATGTTATCTATCCTTTGTAACAAGCCATTGTTTAACTTTGCCATTTTCTTCTCTCATATTCACCATTAATATATTAGATTTGCTTTATGATATGACTAATATCTTTTTCTTCCTCTCCACTCCAAATATTTCTCTCCACTACACAACATTTAGGTTGACAATATATGTAAAATAATTTTTGAATTTACTTCATTTTTGGGGGGGGAAAAAAAAAAGAAAAATCCAGAATGAGCCAACTAAGCCAGTAGAAACCTAATTTGAAGTAGGCAGGCTTATTACAGTTACTATGCATACATACACTTGAAAACAGCTATAAAGTGCAACAATAGACAGTTGTCATCTTCACCTCACAGTTGACTACACACTCATCATATTAGCAACTATATGTACAGTATGGTATTGATAATCAGGTGGTTTTTGTAGTATTAGGCAAAGCCCCAAATGTCCACAAAACAGAGAGTTTTGTCTTGAGAGAAATTAAGAACTGAAATAATTAAATAAATTACTATTTTTTTTTCTTTAAAATAAAGCATGGTGATACAAGCACATGGCTGCTAATGGTGATAGAAGGCAAGCAGTTAAATGTCTATAAATCAGAAAGAGCATTAACCTCTTACACTTTCATCTTTTCTAAAGCAAATGAAATACTGTATAATACAGCAGCATTTCTGACTAATAACAGTACTTATCAGCGATTCTTAAATCAGTCTATTATCACAAGATTAATTAGTGTCATAGCTTTATTCATTAATTAAGTGAGCAATTTGTAGCTAATTGCTAACTCCTTGTGTTTCTCAGAAATCGTTCCCCAGGATGATTTTTCCTTCTGCCTGTATGATATTGCCTTTAATGGGATGTAGCACAGATGTTGAATGAGTCCACGTGCTTTTTGGAAAAAGTAGGTAAATGACATGGTATTTTGTACTTCTTACATGCATGTGGTCTTATTTCCATGTGATGCATTTATTTCCTATCTCTTATTCAGTCCTGACAGTAGCTTTGGATTTCACTGAACTGTTCCACAAGTGAAAAGTGGATTACAATTTTCAGGGGCCTTAATCCAGTGGAGAATACAACATGTGGCTAAAGAAGCTGGGAATCCCTTGTAAGTATCCTCTCAGAGCAGATAGAATAAGATAGAAAGTGAAAGTTCATTGCATCTAGCTTTGAACCAAAATGTGTCCTATCACTTTAAATGAACAGCTTTACTTGGGGTCTATCCTCAGCAAAGAAAGTTGTCATGGAAACCCTGATGGGTTAATAACTATCCAGGCAGAGCAATAAGGCCTTGGAGACTGTGTAATCAGGTGGCCATTTATTCTGGAAGACTTGGGCTTCTGTCTGGTAGAGGAGAATGGATTTGGTTGATTAAAGGCAAGCTGCTCTAGTAGGATCCAATAATGAGATACAAACATTTTTTCTTGTCTATCAAAGACAATTACTGCATGGCACTTTGATTTATTCACTGGTAAAAATATTCTAAAGCTGTTTAGAGGAGCCCAAGTGTGGAAACTAAAGAAGGTTTTGTTCCGGAAGATAGTTTTGCTCCAAGTTCTCCTCCCTTCCACATTGTCTACACTGTTGCTGTAATTATCACAATCGTGTTCTTTCCTGTTAGCTTGGGTATCTCTGCATTACACTGTATTACACAGTGTACACATAACCAAAGTGCCAATTATACCACTTGAGATAAATATCATCCTGTACAAAAAGAATATGCATAATTAGTCTTGTTTAATTTGAGTATTTCACAGTGTAAGTGCAAAGGGCTAAAATAATCACGCGATTGTAGTTGGAAATGTTTAAAAAGTACTTCAGATACTTTTATGAAATAGATGATTGGAAAGCTGATCAAGTCCTCTGACTCATACTATTCTGGTTATCCAGGAATTCAGCATTCAAGCTGCACATGTGTCCTTGATGTAGTTTTTGAATCATTTTCCTAAATTCATCAGGTTTTTATGTAGTTACCACAACAGAAAAAAGATGGGAACTAAAAAGAAATGGCAAGATTGTTTGCTAACTTGGTATTACTCTGAATCTCTCCAGGATCATGGCTTGCCCTTTAAAGGTATATAAGGTAACCATTCAGAACTGGCCACTTATTTACACTGGCACCATGTTGGAGACAGTGGTGTCTTAGATTGTAGATGTCACTTGTAGGATGGATAAAAATAAAATTGCAATTCAAACTGTCTCCTTCTGAGTTTCAAAATTGTCATGAAAGCAATCTGTTCACACAGTACTGCTATACATCAGGGCTGGATGCAGTCAGGATGTGAATAAGGGTGCTGTTGAACAGCACAACACATCCTCTGTCATACGACATGGAGAGCACATCAATCTGTGCAGAGCAAATGAGACTGAGCAGGAACTGCAGCTCTTTTATGTGCCCCTGGGTAGATCTGTCCTTCCTTCTGGAAGCAAAAATACTAAAAGTATATACTAAAGGTATATAGAGGCTTTAAAAAGGATGGACTCCCCTTTTTGTTCTGCAAAGCTAAAGCTTATTATGCAATTTTGGTCAAATATCAGCATGCATGTGGCACATCAGTGGACCCAGTCAAGTGGTTGGTACTGTGTGAAAATTGTTAAATATCATTCCTTTAAGCAGCTATTAACTTACTGAGAAAATTATGTGTGAACAAAGTATTAGAGTGGAGGATCAGTTTTGCACAGGTGCTGGGGAAGAGTGAGGAGAGGGTCTGTGTTTACTTCCATAAACAATTTTTCTGCAGAAGGAAACTGATCCTGTGTGAAGATTGGGCGTAAGGTAGGTCTACAACCACAAACTCTGCCAAGTTTTCTGTCTTTTGGGAACAGAGGTCTCTGTACAGATGTGTTTGTCTCTCTGAAGGTCACAGGTAGTCTAAATGGGTGTCTAAAGTATCTGTAAGACCCCTGTGTATTTACAGAATCAAATGGAAATTTAAGATCTGACTTCACCTACAGATGGACTATATTCCTTCTGTTTTGCCCTTAACTTAGGTTAAATTTAGGGTCTGTTTTGTGCTATCCTTATTCAAATACATGCCCCTTGGAGAACAAAACAGAGTTTGTGAGGTGATCTTATTACACTCATCAAAGCCTTAAAAATAGCAGTTCAGTACAGTATTTCATCCTGAATATGAAAGGGTTGAGTGTTAGAATGGATGATTGTGTCAGGTTAAAAACCTGTTTAAAGACTGCTTTGTTACCTGAATAAGCTAAAAGCAAGTATGTATGCTATATAAGTTATGGTAACAGCCCAGCTCTGAGGTAAATGTCCCCCAAGACAGATCCAGCTAGTGAATGATTTTAACTGCAGCATAATTTACTAATGTGAGCAGGACAGCAGTTCACAACAATGTAAAGACCGAAACATTACTGTGGAATCCCATACTGCTGTTTCTACTACAAATTCTGCACCACCTTGCATGTCTAAAGGAGACTCTGTCCTTTAGCAATGTTGTTCTTCTATCTGTATTCACTTTTGTATTTTTCACCTTCAAAAATTGTTAACAAAAATATTAGGATTATCCTTACTCTCCATTTTCCAAAAAGCACCATGTACAAAGATGTCACCTGAGAAAATTTCATATCTATTTGCAAACTGAGCAAGAGTTATTTTTTTCTAAGTGTTGGGACAGAATGAAGAAGACATATAATTTACGTGTACATGTTAAACATTTCAGTTGTGACACTTCTAGATAAACCAGGTCAAGACAATGTGAGTGATAAGAAAGAACTTAAAATGTTTTTCACACTGGTAAGTCCTAGACTGTAGCCTGTCAGTTTATTGCAAGAAGTCAGTTGCTCTCTTATAGAGATCAGGATTTTATATTACTTATGTTATCTTTACAGTGTTTTCAACAAACAAATGTGATAGGCAGGGAGTGCAAAAAAAGTTATGATAAGTAATTGTCCATTTGTCCAAAAGGTTTATGTAGTTGTGTATTCTGTCCATATTTGTGTAAAGGGAATCCTTTTTGTTTACTTATGTCTGGCAAAACTCAATCGGATTTGTCAATATCCACATGGGTCTCTGCTGGCATATCATAACAACAGCATTTGGATAGATCCACATTTTATTTGGGGTTAGCCAGCACTTTTTAACTCCCTGTCTTAGTTTCTAGTGAACATTACTGTTGGCTCATGGAATTAGATACAGGAATGGCAAAGCTCTGCAGGAGTATTCTGCAGGAGTTCATGCTGGAGAAACACTTCTCAAGGAATGCAGCAGTTTACTTCATGTTTGTTAAATTCCCCATCAATAGGGAAGGTAACTATGGAAAGCTGTGACTTTGTTCAGTTTTGAAATACGATATGTTGTCATATTTGAAATATGATATCAATCTCACAGAGCTAGCTTTTACTAAACAACATTCATACTACTAGATCAGCTCTAAATTGTGATGTACAGATGAAAGATTCTGCCATTATCAATATCCAGAAAAAGCATTGCTAAAATTTTATTCTTTCTGCAGTAGTGACTGAAAGGTGACCCCTGAATTAGATACTGACAGTGGAATTTGCTAGCAATGTAGCTGTAGGCTTTGACATTTTGGTATCTGAGGCATGAATATTCTGAGATTTACTAAAAATCTAGGGCATTGATGAATATTCCTAAATTATTAACCCAAAAGTAGTATAGTGGAAGGAAATAGATGCTTCTATTGTAGCTTGTACCATTCTGTGTTAGTTCTTACTGCTTCCAAATTGTAGAAATAAATGTTGACTCCTATCTCAGCTAACATCATCTTGCATCTTGCATGGCTGTCTTGTATGCTAGCAGGCAAATCCTCTTTTGATGGACTGTGGTTGACAGACTGTTCTAACACACCTGCTGCATTCTAGTTGAGAAATAAATCTTAATATGATTAAAATATGTGTTGTTACAATAACAGTAGGTAAAACTGCACTTTTTAAATTAACTGCAAATGATCTAGAGCTTCTTATCTTCCTCTTTTCCTCAGTCCCTTTGGTACTTGATTACCTTTACAGTGTCAAGATCTAGATGTCAGTCAATGCCCCTTTCTGTCTGCAAATCAGATTGATTCTGTGGCTACCAGCATATATGAAATAAATTATTGGATTAGTCCGAATCCCTGATCTGAATGACCTTTACCCATTTCTATTTGGTTATCTGAAAGCAGCCTATGCAATTGTGTCAACTGGGAAATTAGTTTAATTTATTGCCAATCAAATCAGAGAAGGATAATGAGTAATAAAACCAAATCTTAAAACACCTTCCCCCCACCCCTCCCTTTTTCCTGGGCTCAGCTTCACTCCTGATTTTCTCTACCTCTTCCCCACCAGCAATGCAGAGAGACAGGGAATAGGGGTTGTGGTCAGTTCATCACAAGTTTTCTCTGACGCTTCTTCCTCCTCAGGGGGAGGACTCCTCACACTCTTCCCCTGCTCCAGCGTGGGATCTCTCCCATGGGAGACAGTTCTCCAGAAACTTCTTCAATGTGAGTCCTTCCCATGGGCTTCTTCACCAACTACTCTAGCATGGCTCCTTTCCACATGGTCACAAGTCCTTCCAGAAAACCTGCTCCATTGTGGGCTCCTCTCTCCACAGGGCCACAGGTCCTGCCAGAAGCCTGCTTCAGCACAGGCTTCCCACTGGGTCACAACCTCCTTTGGGCATCCAGCATGGGGTCCTCCACAGGCTGCAGGTGGACATCTGCTCCACCATGGACCTCCATGGGCTGCAGGGGGACAGCCTGCCTCACCATGGTCTTCACCACAGGTTTCAGGGAAAACTCTGCTCTGGCACCTGGAGCACCTCCTCCCCTTCCTTCTTCACTGACCTTGGTGTCTGCAGAGCTGTTTCTCTCACATCTTCTCACTCCTTTCTCTGTGGCTGCTGTTCCACCACATTTTTTCCCCCTTCTTAAATATGTTATCCCAGAGGTGCTACCACTGTTGTTGATGGACTGAGCCTTAGCCATCAGCAGGTCCATCTTGAAGCTGGCTGGCATTGGCTCTGTCAGACATAGGAGAAGCTTCTGACAGCTTCTCACAGAAGCTACCCTTGTATTCCCTCTGCTATCAAAACCTGGCCACCCAAACTCAATACAGATGTGCTGTCATAACTGATTTAATTTCCTTTTCCCAGGGTAAGTGTGCCAGTCTATTTAAGTCTTCTTTCAGAAGACATGGAATCTCTCTCTTCCTCTGATTATCCTGGAAGACTTCTCTGCACCTTATCCAGTTTGAATGTGTCTTTTTTAACATAGATTATTGGAGGTGTAGACTGCATTCATGCTGCAACGTTAGAAGTGTTTTATACAGTGGCATTTATACTTCATTTTCCTTGCTGGAAATGGTTTTCCTGATGCATCACAGTTTCAGTTGCCTATTTCACAGCTGTATCCAATGGGTGTGTAGGGTACCCTGTGATGGCCACCTTTTTCCTATATTTCTTCCATTTGTCTATATTTCATAGCAGCCCTCAAGTGCATAACACTGTAATTTGTAGTATTAAAATTTAATCCAGTTTCTATTACTTTAGTCCTCGAGGTCATACAGCTCTTTGTGTATGATATTCTGGTGGTTAGCCAGACTGGTGCTGCTTCCCAGTTTTTTAACATGAGCAAACATTAATTAGTACATGCATTTTTTTTGTTTCCAGGTCATCAGTGAAAATATTAAGAAAAGATTAATCCCAAAATGGATCCTTGAAGACTCCATTTAAGAATTCTCCCTCATTCAAGCAGTTCCACTTTCAGTACAGACCACTGTATTCCATTTAGCCTGTTTTTTACCTACCTCACATTTCTTGTGCTCATTTCCTCCATCATGTCAAACTAATATTCCATGCAGAGCAAATCAGTGCCTGAAAGTAATTGTGTTCCTTTAGAGGTGTACGCTTATCTTTTCAATACCTTTCTGAAGTCCAGGTGTAATCTTTTCCATTTCCCTTGGTTTTATTTAAAATAATGTAAGATATTTATGGAAAAAAATCCGTCAAAATAATCTTTCATTAGAGACTGGGGAGGCAGCTAATAGATCCTTTTGTGTCTATGTGTATTTATCAGCGTGAATGTATGGGTACAGGGAATGATGAGAGCAGACTTCCCTGTTAGAATGGTTGGTATGTCACGTGGGCTCCAAACTTCTAGCAGCCCCAGTCATGTGTCTGTGCAGCTGCCTTCATCACCATCAGATTGACATAGCATCTACACATTGTTTTTTCAGCACTGTTATTTAGGAAAATCATTCTGTTTGCATGGCTTTGAATTATTGAAAATAGGGTATTTTCTGTCTTGGAATATGTCCTCTTTCCAAATATTTATGTGGGATCACCTAGAACCTTATAATATTTTCTTTTAATAGGGCTGTATTGTAAGAACTGTTTCGGTGTTACTCCGTTTCTCTTATCTGTGATACGCTGCCATAACTCCATGGCACCTAAGCTCAGTCTGTCCATCCACAAAGGTTTATTAGTTTCCCTCCACATAATATGGGACTGTCTACAAGCAAAGGTGCCAGCCATGGTTGACTTAATCTCAGGAGAATGTTAATAATTAGATAACATTGTTCTGTGGTTTTGTCCTCATTTGACAGGACATCTCTTCTAGTATAAGGTAGTACTCTGACATTGTGGTAGGCAGCAATCCAGTGGTGTCTCTGTTCTTACTGTATGCATCAACCTTTCACTTGACTTCCTTTCATATGACTTACATAAATTACTCTGTTCCCATTTTGTGTAGATCAATTTCTTCTTTAATCAGATGGTACTTCCTTCTAATCACCACGTCTCTCCTTCAAAAGATAAATCATTTAAATTTAATACAATATTGTACTGGAAAGATCTTTCCTGTCTCAACTATATTCAGCAGCAAATCTCTGCTTTTCAAATGGAGATTGAGAGAGGATCCTATGAACTACTGCAAACCTACAAATGCTCCTGGTAGCAGCAGGAGCTGTCACCATTCAGTAACTCACATGGATTCTAAAACCTAAGATTAATGGGAAGCTTATGCTTGTGATAAATTTTATTGACCAGCTCTTGGAGCCAACCAGACCACCAGCACGGATACTCTAAGAACTTCCCCCACAGGAGAAAACCACCTCTCCTAAAATGGAGGCACTGTGATGTCCATTCACTTTCAGCATTTCTCTCTTTCTGTCTTGTGTAACCAATCTTATTCAAGAGCTTTCTTTTACATTCTAATTATGCAATGCCAAAGGGTCCCTCATCTCAGATGAGGTTTTTAAGGGCTACTGATAATACATATAACATTTTCCAGCACCAAGATTTTAACTTAAAAATAGTGGGAAAGGCAGGAGCTGAAATTAGGCTAGAAACAAAGTTATTGTTTTTACTGGGGAGTGTAATTAGCCAGTAGAGCAGTTTTGGTAGGAGTAGCTACCACGGTCATTAAAATGTCAAAGACTTACTGTGTTTTTGTTTGTTTCCTTGTATTTAATATGACCCATATGGCAATGAACAATACTTCATTTTGAGTATCCAAGAAGGGGAATTCTTATTAACAAAGGCTTTATAGTAGCATGTGTGAAAGAGGGCTTTCATTATATTTGTAGGGTTAATTTCTATGGGGTAATGTTTGGTCTCAGTTAATCCATCTGTCTAATATTTTAACAATATTTTAATGAAACCTTGAGCTAGATGCCAATGTAGTAAGTCACCTACTTTATCTGTTTATTTTCAGTAAAATCTTGAGGAATGAAAAACTAAACTCTTAAGAAACAGAAATTACAGTGATTGTCATTGATTTCAACAGGATCAAAATTTTATGGACCATTTATATGTTCAGCAACTAAAGTAGTGAAATATAAATATATAGATTTAAGCATGTAACAGAGGCAGTTATTGTAAAGCCTGCAATTCTGTCATATGTAGTGGGTCATAATGCTTTATAATACATCAGAAAAAAAGAAACCAAAAAACCCCAACCTTTGTGAAACATGTCCTGCATGTCAGCCTTCTTCCTACTTAATGGTAGGCACAAAGCTGGTCTCGAATCTGTCATTGCTAAATGAACACTAAATTGATACTGGTCATTCTGTTTATTGTTCCCTTGTGTGATCATCACTATTCTTAACCCTTTGACTAGAAGTGTCCAGCAGACATTAATCTATGCTCATTACATGCAAATTTTAACTGTATCTTGAATCTCTGAATTGGTTGCTGATGCTGAAGGAACGTAGACTTATACTATACCCCTGCCCATGGACTAGGGATCCTGGTTTCAGCTCAGCCCAGGGCCTTCAGTCCCTGCCTGAGTTATGTTGGAGGACTGCTGGTCTTCAGCTCAGCCACAGCCCTGTCCTGCCTGGCCATGGGCTGTGTAGATCAAGACCCTAGCCTGAAGACTGATTTCCTAGCTTGACCTCAGCCCTGCCTCATCACCATGAATTTGCCTGGTGATCTGGACTCTTGGTTGAGCCTGGCTGACATCTCTGGGTCTGTCCTGCCCTGTTCACCTTGCCTGGGTACTGTGGGGCTGGGCTGTGGCTGGCAAGACGCCTGCCCTTCTGGCTGGACATCGTGCTCAGCTCCCACCTTCCCATCCCTTAGGGAGCAGCCAGCCTTCACTGTACACTGCTGCAACTGTCTACTGAAAGAGTTTGAAAAGCTTAGATTCAGCTCCTGTTGCAGTTGACAAAGGGATGTTGCTTATGGATGTCAGGAACATGGGTTGAGTCAGTTCCTGAAATATTAAAAAGAAATCTGAGGCAGAGTCAGCCTGGAGTCAACCTTAGTTGGATTCTGGTCACTAAAATGATTATATTCTATGGTTACCTGCATCAGTCTGTGGTTAAGGAGTTGCTACAGAGTGGTACTTGATCATGTGCATTAGAATATTGAACCTGTTAGGGACTGTATTTAGCAAATTTACGAATAATATTCTGACCTATTGCAAACCAAGAGGCTGTTATCAAGCTGTAATTTCTTTACTTCAGAATAATTAGATATCATGTGACATAACTACCCCAGATGGCTGGGTGGGCAATTCCTGCATTCCTGATTTACCAAGTCTTTAAAATTTCACTGCTGTCAGACCTTTGAATGCACTTATTGCTGGATAATATTTTGGTTTCTGTGGCTTTTGGAAAAATCTAACTTTTAGTTATTCTGCACAACATTCATATCCCTCCTCCCCCTCCTTATTATGTGTATAATATTTTTTGTCTTCAGACAATTACATCTAGCAGTACATGACTCATGGCCCATTGCAGCTCAGTAAAATGTCACTGTTATGAATATATTGCACAATGAGCCTGCCTGCCTTGCACATCTTTGGTGCAATAGTTATTACTCAGCTCTTGCTGGAGTCAATGGAAAGATTCCCATTAGGCTGCAAAGACATTTGGATCAGGTCTGAGTTTGCCTTTAGTGTGCTTGACTACTGAGGGAAAAAAAAAAAAAAAAGCATATTTGTAGGCTGGGTGTCCAATCTCTTTTATAACTTTCATGTAGTCACTACTGGTGACTAAAATGGAAGTTTCAGCATACTCTAGTTGCAAGACTACGTGCCCAACGCCCCTGAAGAACTCATAGGTTTTTACATGGGCTAACAACCAGTTCCATTAAGAACACCTCATCTACTTCTTCTTGAACAGGAAGTCTGTAGCCCACTGCAGTGTCACCCGTGATGATCTGCCCACTAATCCTGACCTGTAAATTATCAGCTGGCTCGTGTCTGCCCCGAAGCAGAGCTCTGTGCATTTCCATTACTCTCATGTAAAGGGCAAATCCCATTCCTTACCTTCCCAGTCTCTCCTTCCTAAAGAGCCTTCTTTCTTTCTGAATTTTGCTTTAACCCTCATTAATTACATTTCATTCCTGTTGTCTGCAGTTTTGCCTGCCTGGAACTCTTTTGCCTGTTTACACATTCCACCCTGGAACCCTTATTACTTTTCCCCATATTCCCTTGTCCCCATTCTTATGTGTCCCTGTCTATCTTCCTCTGTCCTCTCTTCCTCTGTCACTGCTTTGACTTTGGTATCTTCATATCAGAAGCTATCTGGGGCAGTGGAAGACCCCCCACCTCAATGGATGTGCTTTGATGCCAGTCCCTCGGAAGCTGTACTTTTTCCTCTATTGTCTGCCATGGCCTTCAGGGCTTACCTTTTTGTAAGGTAATCCTTTTGAAACAAACCCTGTTTTCTTACAGTCTCAGAGCATTGTTATAACTTAAGTTGCTAAGTAAAATTGTGAAGACACTGATGCTTTCTTAATAAAAATCAGGGTATATTCTACTAGCCAGGATGATCTGTGATGTGCTAGTATTTATAAGATCTAAAATAAAGATATGCTCTGGGTTTGGTTTTCATGGAGTTCTGTTTCTTCTTGACATATTTATGCACCCAGCCTGACCACTGTGCCACATGTCAAAGAAACCACATGTGCAATTTGTCTTGTGCAATGTGATAAAATTGTACCTTTTTAAAAGCCATCAAGATAATTTCGTATGACGGCACTGACCCGTGCAATTCTGTGTGGGCTCACTCATTTGGCAGAGCTCCACAATAGCTGTGATATCCCGCAGGTTTTTTTGCTGGATATCATAGCGAAACAGGAAATCACTGGCTCAATTTCAAAACAAGGGAAAGAAAGCAATATGGAAAACTAGCTTAAAATTGTTTACAAGACAAATATTCAAATGGTTGGACCAGTGACCATACACATTTAATCCATTCTTTAAAGTTTGCTTCTACTTTTACAGTAGGAAAACTGAGTAATATTGTTCTTTATGTTCTCTCTTTGGTCTGAGATGTACTAATTTCTACTGCAGGAGGTGCAAATTTGCTTGAAATAGCATTTGCTGTCAGTATTTCATTACTACAGCACAAGTAAGTAGTTAGAATCCATTACTCCTAGCTAACTGGTGTTCTTTGCTAAGCCTTGAAATTATGGAATTGATTCTTCATTGAGGCTGATTTGAATTGAGACTACCTCTGCAGAAATAAATGGAATAATAGGAAGATAAGAGCATGGATTATAAGGCTCAACATCTCTGAAGGGAGGTGACATTTTTGGCTTAAAAGATTGTCAGTTTTATAGTAATTTATGACTGATTCCCAGAAGACAAACATTGTCTAAAATTAAATGCTTCAGATTTGCAAGCAACAATGAGTCATGGGAAGATGTAGAGAAAAGTAGCAAAACCAGCAATGACAGAAAGTGAGTGTTAAGAATAATACAAAAATAAATCTGAGATCTGAGTGATTAAATTAATAATTAATCTAATTCTATTTCAGTTTTCTAGAAAGATGTTGAGTTTCTTTAGCTAGTTTTTCAACATCAGTAATACCAAATAAGATAAATAATTTGTTTCCCCAAATAGCAAATTATTCAAATCCAGATAAGGGAATCTATAGTACATGTGAATGACAATCATTTAAAAAATATATTTCACTGTTTTTTGAAGGAGTTCTTGCGTGTTTCTCAGTTTTAATGGAGTCTGTTTTTAAATGACTTATAGCTATTTTTGCAAAAGTATTAAAAATAGTTTCATGGAGTGCATCTGTTCTTCATTATTTCTCCCAAAGCTTTTAGTTTGATCTTCACAGTATTCTGAATAAGACAAACTCATCCAGATAGATGGTTGCATAACCTGGTACTGGCACATCAGGTGAATGATAACGATCACACTTATCATGTGGAGCAGTGGGATCATATCCCAGTGTATATTTTCTCTCCTTAAAAGGCTGTGAGTAGCTGGCAGATCTCTAGGGGATCAAAGCAGGATGCAGATGGGAGGTATGATGGCAGCCATTTTTGCAAACATTTCCTTCCCTGAGGTGGGGAGATGAAACACATGAACAAAGCAATTTCTACATGAGTGCATCTTACTGCCCTGCAGTCAGATTGCCTTTTACTTTCACTCCTGAAAGATGTGCTTAATAAAATAACAGATAATCACATCTATGCATTTAGTATCTGATACACTGAGGACGTATTTCAAAAAATCAGAATACATTTTAAATAAATTAAGTTTTAAAACTGGACTTCATATCAAAACAAGACAATCACACTTCAACTTTTGATAACAAAGAAGAAAATAGACTCTGTTGTTAAACTTTAGGTTTTGATTACAGACAAAATGTCTTTGTCAGTCTGGTTTTGTGGATGCTTTGTTAATTATGTGTCACTGAATAGTCTGACCTTGTTTGTATAGTGGAGTATACAATTCCTAATCTTCATGTGTTAAATGCTCAACAGGAAAAAAATGTACCTTCTGTCCTAGGTAACAATAAGAAGACTTGGTTTTCTAGATGGAAAGGAAGGAAAAGACACTACCTCTAAAGAGGGGAACTTACTGTGTCTCATAAATATATGCTTGGTCTTCTGTTGTGACTGGTCTATGCTGGACTGAGCAATCCTAAAACTAACACAGAGACCAGCCTGGGCCAGGAGGAATCCTCTTTAACAGAACCAACACCAAGCACTTTGCCCTCTGCTTTCTCCACTTTCTTCTGATCTTTTCCCTTCCTGTTTAGTGATTGCAGCTCAGCTTTGTGGAGAAAAGTGGGGGTAACTTTCAAGCTGTCATCCACATGCCTCCATTAACTTGAATTGTGATCATCTGAGTGGAGAATATGAGAAGCTGCCTGATAGCATCTTCCTTTAATTAGCAGAAAAGCTGCCCCTCTCTCCTACTTAAATTAGGATAGGAGCTAGGTTCATCTAAATGAAGTCACCCTTAAGCAGTTCTCCAGAGGACTGAAAATCAAAAGTAAATAGTAATACCTTTCATTGCCCTGATGATAACATGTAATTATATTTTATCCAGAAGCAAATATCAGAAGCACAATGGAAAATACATGTGAGGGACCCTACAGTGAAGGCTTGTCAAAACTTGAGACTTTGGGCATTTAGGACATCTTCTGGGCCTCACAGTGTGCAATAGGTGGCTGGACTACACATACCTAATAACCTGTACACACGCAGAGTAAGGACTTTAACAGGGTATTTGATGACATTCAAGAATCTTAGCCCTTAGGAAAGGTGATTAAAAGAGAAGACTAAAATGTAATGCATGAAATAAAAAGTGAAATACCATCAGCTGTTAAAGTAGAGAAGTGTGGTTAATTTTCCAAGTACACTGTAACAGAGATACTTGAAGACCTACTCACAGTGGGTCTCCTTCTTGCTTGCATCACTGAAATTCAATATATTCAACCCAATATAGACTAATAACACTACCATAAAAAAGCTGCAGGACTCGGTGACTCAGTGACTTGCACGAGAACTTGGTATCTGTAGATGGGTCAGCTATTTTTTTCCTTGCCTGCTTTTTCCGCTGCCACTTTTTTGATGGGTCTACACTGAGGTTTCTTTGTTTTTTGTTTTTTTTTCCCCTCCTTCTGAGGCTGCTGTAGAAGCTGTATTTCATGCTTTTTTTTTAGGCTGCACTGGGTAAAGGCGCTGTTATTTCAAAAGATAGTATCGATAAGTTAGTTTTTAATATTTAAAATAAGGTTTTACTTTGGAGCAATCCTTGGAGAGTTTTATGCTGAAGTAGGTTTCCTCACTGATACAGACTGCTCTTGGAGACTATTTCTTGTTCTGCCACTTTTTTTATCCTCCTGCACTTGGGTCAAACTGCAAGTCTGTAGGTGTTCCCTATGGACAGAATTAGAAATTTCAGAAAATTATTCAAGTTGAGTTTTCTACTAATAAATGCAAGAGTTGTCATTTAGATTTAGGCCCAATGCCAATTAGCTCTTTATCAAATGAGTGAACAGTGCCTGGTCCTTCAAGGAAAGATGTGAGTGCTTGGCAGACTCCTCCTGTATTGAGGCTTCTGATCCCTATTTAGAGATTGGCCAAGTCTGTAAAGTAGCCAGTCTGATGTTCTTTCCAAGATCTTTATCAGCCTTCTGCTTCCACTTGATACCTTCAATGGAATGCAAATTTTCAGTCTAACTTTTGCACATTGGTAGATATCTGACAGCCTCTGGCAAAGAGTTCCTTAGTTTTATTTGTGTGAAAATACAGTTCAACAGCTGGGAATTTACTTGCTTTTTGTTTGATTGTATATGTCCTTCTTGTCCCCTCACAAGTCAGTGGCAATAGTTATTCAGTGTTCCTCATTATATATTATGTACTTGATGTCACTTAGTATTCCTCTTTCTTATGTAAAGTACAAATCCTTACAGCATCCCTTCATCTTTCTTTGTCAATAACCAAACATTTCTGATTCTGATACATATTTTTATAGGATAGGTGTCCAGTGCTGCACAGAATACACCAGGCAAGCCTGAACTGTTTATTCATATGAAGGCATTGTCTGTAGTACTGATAGGATTTGGGGAATTTTTTTTTTTTTTCAATTTTTTTAATGCAGTTTATCTGGCTTTCTGTAATAACATGCAGATCTCTTTAGATACAGTTCAACTGTACAGGTGGTTTATATATTTATCTTAAATATGTATACTCTTCAGTGTGCATATTAAATACTCAATTATGATATCATAATGCTCTTGTTTAGGTCTTTCTGCACTGTGCTATAGTCTTCTCTGGACATTGCAAACTTAAGTAACTTGGATATGACGTTTTGTCACTTTGCAATTTTTTTTTTTTTTTAATGCAACATCACATATTCCCTTTAGTAATGCAGTCATTTTATATATAAACTGCATCTGCACTCTCAGATGCACTATTTAGGCTTGATGACTTACTGGTTTTGAACTACTAATTTGCTTTTTCTGAGTTTACCTCTCCCTTTTTCTGAGTCTACTTCTCTTTGTTTATTCTGTCTCAGTTGAATGGTTTTCTAGACCCTGGCACCTGGATATTTCTTATCATTTGGATACATTTGAATAATTTGATGAATGCCAGACTCACAATTGAGTGTGAAGAGACAAAATCCAAACTGTTAGCTTCTAGCACAGTCCTGGTCTGTAATTACAGAGGTGTACTTCCTTGGTTTTGAATTTGTAAAAGGAAGCTCATAAAAGCTGTCAGGCAGGTTTCTCACTGCAGATTTTATATGAGAAAGCCTCTTAAAACTTAATTTAGCTAATCTGGATAGAAATTAATCCTTTGAAAAAAAAATGAACAGGTAACGTAGTTAAAAATGCCAATAAATACTCTCTCTTAATATGCCCAATATTTCTATAGTCAGTCATCACAAAAAGCTAAGATGATTATCACTACATTGCCTTTAAATGTACCCACTCAGGATAAGCTTCAGTACCTAAAAAAACTCTCATCTAGTGGTCTAAAGGAATATTAAAACTAACTCCAGGATTACTTTGATGGATGGACAGTGTACGCTGAAGGGAAAATATGATGTGAGTTTGGGAATAATTCAATTTGGTCGATGAAACTGGAAGTAAAATTTTATGATAAGCACAAGTCTCTTCTGGACATTATATAAACAACAAAAAAGTAATGAGCAACAGTGATGGTTTTGTGCAAGCATATGGAACAAGTCATAATGTAGTTGTATGATATTGGATTTGAGTTTCTCTTTGGCTGTTGAGAGAAAAAATGAAATCTGACTGTGAAACTTGCTTTTTTGAGTATCAGGATATGGAGTACATTACCATAAGCTGTCACTCTCTGATGCTCTTAGCTCTTATAGTTATGAGTTGATTTAAGTGAGTGATTCTTCCACACTTTATAAACAGAAAAAACAATTTTCTATATATTTTTAAACAAGAATAATGCTTAAAATAGCACATAGACATTATTTGCAATAAATACTTTTATTATTAATGGAATGTTCTAAATGTAGTTCCTGAACAACAACTTTTGAACATGTAACCTAAAAAGTATCTAAACTGAACAACAGAGCAGAGTAATGGCTTGCTGCTTCAACTGTCCTACCAGAATATTTTATTATGTATTTATTTCAGCTATAGATAGAATATTTGTTTACTGAATACAGATTAAAGATCAGAAATATTCTTTTATTTTCAAAGCAATTTGCTACATTTCAAATATTATATATTCATTTTTTTTTCTTTCAAAGACAACCAGAGCCTTACTTGTAAAAAAAACCCCAAACAACAGAGTAGCTTTTTGTACTATAGGAATAACTCTAGCACGTAATTAATTTTATTTTTCAAACTCTGCCATTAAATGTTGTAATACATATCTGTACTGTTTATATCCCATAGAGATGTATATAGGCTGTTTCAAGTGATTTATTTTTGTGCATTTAAGTTCCACTTTTGTTAGGCTCATAACCTAGAAAGCTCTTAGCAAGAAAATTTAATTATATGGATTAAAATTGGAGAACAATTTTATTCTGTACCCAGTCTCTTCCCAGAAATAACCTTTCCCTCTATTTACACTGTGTTGCCTTTGCTGTGCATTAATTCAACTCTTTCATGATCACTGTGGCCAAGACAGCCACCTACCTTCACATTCCCCACAAGTCCTTCTCTGTTCACTAATAGCAAGTCCAGGAGGGCATCTTTCCTAGGTGGCTCACTGAGTACCTGTGACAAGAAGTTATCTCCTACTAACTTCAAGAATTTCCGAGACCAGCTCATCACAGCAGTATGATACTCCCAGCTGACGTCTGGGAAGTTGAAATCTCCCATAACTACCAATTCAGAAATTTCTCCTAGCTGCCTATAGAATAATTTATCAGTGCTTACATCCTGGCTGGGCAATCAGTAGTAGGCACCCACTACAATACCTCCTTTGTTTTTCGTCCCCCTAATCCTCACCCAGAGGCTGTCAGCCACACAATCACTAACCGTAAGGGCTGTACAATCAAACCTCTGCCTTACATGTAGTGCTACACCTCCACCTTGCCTGCCCACATTCATTTGTGTTTGAAATAGCAAATACCGGTTAGCAATGCAGAGAAGCAGAAGTGCATAAGGAAAAGGTGATGAGAACATGATGATGGGATATAACAAAAACAAAACAGATGTTGCTTAATAAATCAGTTCATCTTTAACAGTTGATCTGTTGCTGCTGAAATTCTAGCTATTCTATGAATGCCTTCCATTGTCTCTTATTACCTAAAAAGCCCAAAGGCTGTATGGAGAAGGTTGTTATTTTAAACGCTTTGCAATTTAAAATATGTCATAATCTGCTTGCAGCTCTTTGCTGGACAATGCTGTATGCAAATATTTTTCATACAGAGGACGGATGAATATGAACTAAAACCCCACAATGTTCGACCTTGATGAACTGTGAGGAAGTTTTACCCTCAATTTAAATCAGAATTAGAAAACTTTTCCTGCTGGCAGCCATCTCTGCACTGCCTTGGAGACAGAGCACCTGAAAGGCACTCTTTAAGACAAAATTTAAATATTTTTTTGGGCTTGTAAAGATGGCAGACTCTGAGCCTGCTTTTTGTTTCTTATGTGTCAGTGCTGAAATCAGGTATTCGAAAGACTTGAACTAAGCAAATTTTGAACACAATATAAGATCCATAACTCACATTGTGCATCTCTCTGACAGAATGTGAAGTGATGTTTGAGTGCAGAGATATTTATCCAGTTTAGATTAGTTAAATTTGCTGTCCAGTCAGCCCATTTTTATCTGTGATATCAAAACCAAGCAAAGGTCTAATTGCCCGAATGCCTGGCCAGAGTGTGGCATAGTTACCAAAGCTTACAAGGATTCCATCAGAAATTGTAACTTGGGCTCATCGATGAAAAGCAGTGAAAGAGGAAAGGGAAGAGCAATAACCAAGGCATGGTAAAGCAGTTACAGGAACATAGCTGGAAGAAATATTCGGACAGTGTCACAATTATTTAATGGGAAGAAAAAAACCCCCATTAACTAGGAAGTGGGAGGCTTCTTGAGCCCAGCTGAGGTGTTGAAACTGAGAAATGACACTGTGGACTTAGCTGCATAAAAAAATGAAGGGAAGGTCAATAGGCTACGAAAGGAGATAAAATCATCCAAGTTGCCTGGAAATTTCAAATTGCATATTGCTTCAGAGGAGAACACAGGAGAAGGGGGATATAGGGGAAATGATAGAAGTTATATTGAAACTTTCATAGGTTATGAGCAGTCCAAATAATAGGAAAAAGAAAAGGAAAAAAAAGAGGGTTTGGAGAATTTTGCTTGTGTGGTTGGAGTTTTATTTCTCCCTGGGGTTAGCTGAATTGTAAAATAGAAAGCAGGACGTAAATAATTCACTGTAGTCCCAGCTAACTGAAGTTTTCTGCAGGAGGATAGTGCTCAGTGCCTGCATCTGTATACAGTAATATCAGCACTCCCAATCAGCTATTCCCTAATGGATTTTAAAGCCTTTTGGAACTTCTTCCCAGGGCAAGCCCAAATAATGTATTATGTATTATTGGATGCAGAAATAGAATAACTTGGGGAAAAAAAATATCCCTAAACCCAATAAAGTACTTAAATACGCAAATTAATAAATAAATATTTTTCCCTGAAATATTTACATTGCAAAATCAGATTAAGTGAAGATTAGCAGTTTCTGGGCCAGAGATATAAGGCAACCTGTTTTAATTGTATCCAGCAACGGGCAGTAGTACAGCCACACATTAGTCACATCCTCCCAATGGGTTCATGAGCCATTTGTACTACCTGCTTTCAGTCACATGTGTTATTTGGAAGAGCTAGGATTCTTGATTCACTCTATAAATTGTTCGGATTGTGCTAGTGCTGCAATTCTAATAGCAGAGTAAAAAAGGCTGGTAAATAAATAGTGCTACTGCCATGCTTGTGAATTCAGCCTTCAGGCAGATTTTCAATAAATGATGAGAGTATGAGAGGCAACAGCATGGAGACCTGAAGAACTGCCAGTTTTACAGAAAATGAAAGTAGAAAATAAAAACCCAATAAAGATAACCTGCTTAGAATAGGTACTTTTTTGGCCACCAAAGCATTTTTATAGAAGCACTATGCTGAAGTAAAGATGTTTAAGCAAGTATTTATGTATCAGTCCTAACTACCAAGGTGGTTGACAAAATATGATAAAAGCAGTAGCAGCTATTTGATGTGTATGGATACAGTTTAATGTTGTCTGAACTGATTTCATACAGGCTTTTTCATTTTCATATAGTGTTTTTTGTGTTTTTTTCTCTTTCAGTGAAGACTGAAGTCAGAAAGAGGGCTGTGCCTTAAAAGTAGCTTTACCACGTTTGTGCCCTGTTTCATAACATGTAGTTATGAGAATTTTCCTGTTGACTTCAGATAAGAGTTGGGCTGGGCTCTTAATGCTTGGTACATGGAACATTTCATTCATATTGTTGTCTTCCTAAATATCAGGATTTTTTTTTTCTTTTCTGTGCTAATGTTTGTCCTTTCGGAATTTGTTCCATAGAACAGCTGATGTGTTACTGGCACACCACTGCTAAAGTGAAGCGTATTGTTCCCACTTCGGTATGCATCTGTTGCTGTTTTATTAGCAGGAGGGTTAAAATGTTATTCTCTTTATGTATCTTTTTGCCTTTGGTGAGGTGAGGAAAGGATTAATACAACTTGAGTCTGAACAACTGTAGTCAAGAGAGATCCTGTGAGGCATAGCTTAGCACTGTATACAGATGCATGTTCACCTGTGTTTACATATAAAGTGGAATTTTATTCTGATCTTATTTACATTAATGGGAGCTATGAATAACTTATTTTAAGTAAGTGGATTTACATAAATTCAAGACTAGGAATAGAGGCAAAGGTGTTAGACTAACAGACTGCATACAGTCTAGGATACTCAGTAAAGGAAAATAATTGGATTATATTTTTTGTACAACAGTTTTTGTGATCCTTCAACAAACGAGGAGTCCATTCCCATCTGCAAGTGAGTATTTTCAGTGGGTCGTTAAAGATTTTATCTTATTCTGGCACCAGCCATTCACACCTTTATCATTTCTCAGTTGTGTTACAACAGTGTTGTCTATCTGGAAATGAAGTCTACCATACATAGGCAGCATCCAGTATAAATCGTTACTGAGAAATGTCTTCTGCCTCATAGATTATCAGTACCATACTCAAGCTTCTCTTTCTGTGCTAAAATTCCCACTGAATTTTGAATTATATCACTGCTTTGACCTGATAGTCAACATCTTCCTTGGAATATCTAAACAGCCAACTAAAATCCTCAAATAAAAGCCATTATCAGTAACTTCCATTGCTTGACACAGTGCAGGTCTCTATACATAAAACTCATATGTTCACATATAGCACAGAATATGGGACTTCAACTGATACAGCCTAATGATCTATTATTTCCTTTTTTGTTTACTCTTGTTTTGCAGTTTTGTTAACATTGTTGAGTCAACTAGTCAAATTCTGTTGTTTATAATAGGTGGTAGATTTGGAATTACTTGCCCAAATTTCATGGAAGGCTGTAACTTTCCCAGACAGTGGCTCCACATCTCAGATCTATAGCACAATCAATACTTCGTGAACATGTTGTACAAAAATAGTACTTTTGAGTGTTGCCGGTTTGGATCTTTAATCATAGTCTTATCTCATTTGGTGTGTTTTCCTTAAATTATCAATTTTGAGAATGAGATTATAAATTATTTGTTATCAGCCGCAATAGTTCTTCTATTTTGAACTATTGTGAGGAGAACTTCCTAATTCTGGGACTGTGCAGGAACCCTGTGCCTGCCCTAGCTCCATGCTGGGATGAGACCCTATTGCATGCTCTTTCTCCTTTCTGCTTCAGTTTTTAGTGGAAGTGAACCCAGCTGTGTGGATTAGACAGGCACCCCCAGGGTCACCACTAAGGTTCTAGTTTATAAAATCTGTTTGGTTTATATACAGCCTGAGAGCATTAGTTTTTAATTAAAGAAAGCTCCCAGCCATAGTAGCTGTGAAGAAAAGCTTGAAAATGTGGATGTAAATGCGCTGACATCAGAAGACAATTAAAACTATCAAAAATCTGCAAGATTTGAGATTTCATTATCATTTTTTGAGGGACTGTTAATATTTTTATTGCTACAGTTCTGTTTGGAAATAGATTTTTACTTCTGTTGAGGATGTCTTTCTGTTTGCTATGTTAAACCTTGCAGAGATGATGCTTGTCAAACAGATGAATCCCTTGTGTAATTTCATTGGCTTCCCTGGAGCTCTTCCCAGTGCTATTTCAGGAGAATTTAAAATGGTGCATAAATGCTTTCTCTGGTTGGAGCTCTCTCGTGTTCTGCATACATGGAAACAATGAGTGTGACTTGGCCTTTAAGCCTTCAGCTGTTTGAGGAGCTGTGTTCCCCGCTAAGCTTCATGGTGTGCGTTACTGGCATTAAGTCTAATAGTGGTGAAGACCTGTGTCACATTATGTGTCTTACAGCACCTGGCTTTAACCAGTAGGTCTAGGATCCACCCTTTGTCTTATGAGGCTAGTTAAGATGCTGAGCTCACAACTTGGAGACATCCACCTTTTTTAAAGCAGAATGCACTTGAATGTTAAATAATACTTGACTTTTAAATAAAATAGTTTTATAATTAAAAGGATTATGTTTATTCTATGAACCTCTTTTTTCATGAAGGGAACAAAGCAATTTTCCCTTTCCTCCTTTCTCCATAGGAATCTTTTACACATTTTCTTTTAGAACTAAACAACTCCCAACTTCAACATACTGTGATCTCCTGGACTTCTCACCTCCACCCCTTGACTCTGAACTGGTGTGTGCATCAGAGATAAACCATTTCCCCTTCTGTTGTTTTTTTTTTTTTTTCCCCACCTTAGCAGCACCAGTTTAAAGACCTGTTGACAAGCAGATCATCTACAGGGTGTGAAAAACTTGATTTTTATCTGCCGGCAAAAGAATAGTGAGCCTGGGAAGGAGGAAAGAGAGAGGGATTGACCAAATTGATGCCACAGAAAGAAATGGATAAACCCCTCCTTTCTGCTCCCTAGTCATCTTCTGGATTGGATTTAACAAGTAGAAGAGAGCTTGCTCTGGGAGAAAGAATGAAGGTGTGTAAACAAGGAGAGTTGGCACTGGCATAAACAGAGTGTTTTCAGAAAGAAATGTGATGGGCCAGCTGTTTTTTAGCATGCTCAGCTTAAGTTGTTGGCTGATGGTAAAATATGTCAGTTGAATATTTTATTCACTTGAAAATAATGCTGATTTAGATTAAACAAAACCATGTGTGAATTCAACAATTTGGTCAAGAAACTATCAGAAATTCAAATATTTTCATCAAAAGTCAAATTATTTTGAGTTTATTTTATTTTTTAATTAAATATTTGAGATTTGGATTTCAGAACATTTTGTATCTAAGCATATTTACATGTAGCAGTAAGGAAAAACAGCCTTTCCAAAGTGGCAGCACTGCTTATAGGCTTCCTTGTTTGTTTCTCTAGAGAAAAATTGAATAAACACTCAGGCTAAGGTGTTTGATTTTTCTTCTTAGCTTCCAAGTCAGTAGTTGATTTGGTACAGTTAGTTTCACAGATTTGGCTAAAATCATCCCCTATGTCCATTATTTAGCATGTAGAGAGATGGGGACAAGGCAGATCAAGAATCTCCCAAATTTAAAGAGCTACAATCAATATTCATACACTGCATCAAAGCCAAGGTTTTTGGCTTTTTTATCATTCATTTGCATAGGGTCATCTTGATGAGCTCATTTCTTTGCTCATCCCCAGTTCAGTTAAATATTATTTGAATGCTAATCTACTTAAAACTGATACTCAGATTCCTGGAAATATGTCTTTTACTTGAATTTGTGTTTTTACTTTGGTTTTAGTTATTCTGTATCTCATTTTAACTGAAGTTAAAATGTGACCTTTGACGGTATTCAGAAAGATTTTGTGATTCAATACAGATTTCGTCCTTCTGTGACAAGTTCCAGTTTCTGGTTGTTCAAAGAATGACAAATACAGAGTTTCTGGAAGAGCAGGACTGAAAATTAAGTGCTAATTTTCTGTCATTATGTTACATTATCAGAATGATAGAGTGTCTGCAGAGAAGTTTGGCTTTAGAAAACAGCGTACTTCTGTAGTGGTGAGAGGAAAAAAAGGCTGATAAAGACCATGCAACTACTTTCCAGAACTTCTAATATTAGTTGCAAATGATTACTGGAAGCGGCTTTATCTCTATTTCACATCTTCCATTATTTAAAGAAAAATGTTACTATCAAAATGAAATTCATAAATATGTGTATGTGGGCATCTTACAAAAAGTTTTCAAAAATTTGAGTACTTTTTCAGGTTTTTTTCTTGGCAATAATCTCCTTAATAAAAGTTGTTGATAGCAGTCAGTAAAAAAAAAAACATAGTATCTTACTAAATCAAATCAAATAACTTGTATTCTGTTAAAGGAAAAATTATTTCTTTTTTTCCTTTACACTGAGGCATAATATAAATAATTTCATTGCTGTGAACAGAGCAAATCAGTGCAAATGGAAACATAATCAGTCTTGAAACATTTGAATGATTTGTATGGATACTAAATAAAATCAAGACAATTTATGTGCTGCATAATGGCTTAGGAAAAAAATGTTATGCTGAAATTATCTTTGTGCATTTTTTCTAAATTCATTCTTTTCTTTGTAATAACGACATCATCTTGTTATTAACAGCTAGTAGAATAGGTTTTTTTCCCACAGGAATAGAACTGAAACATAGTCTTTCACTGTTATTACCATCCCATATTCATTTTTTCTAAATTCATTCTTTTCTTTGTAATAACGACATCATCTTGTTATTAACAGCTAGTAGAATAGGTTTTTTTCCCACAGGAATAGAACTGAAACATAGTCTTTCACTGTTATTACCATCCCCATATTATCCATGCCTTTTTGTTTCCTGTGGTGTAAAGTAAAAAAGTTGTGAAACGGTTGGACTCAATGATCTTAAAGGTCTTTTCCAACCTAAATGTTTCTATGATTCTATGACAATGAATCAAATATTTAATAACCATCCACCCATAAAATGGAAGATTAATATGGATTAATGTACTTTTAAATTAATGCCTTTCATAGTCCATTTTTAATATTGGCAGTTAGAAGGGAAAAATTTCACCGGAGATGTGCAATAAGTTAAACATTCATATAAGTTATTAGGGAAACACATTGGAGAGCAATAAAAGCAAGGATCTTGCTATGATTTCTTCTATGGCAGCAGTGCAGAATGGCTGTGCTTTACCAATTAGTTTCAGAAGACTGAGAAAATAAGAAAATCATGAAGAAGATATCAGTTCAAAGAGAGGTAATTCTCTGAGTACCTGCCCAATACCAAATTGATTCAAGTTGCAGTACTTCTCCAAGTGCATCTGGTTTTCTGACAACTGAATTTCTTACATTTAAAGCATACTGCCCATGTGAATTTGTCTGTTGGGTCTGATTTAGGCTCAAGTCACAGCTTGTTAATTGTTGGTTTGGTTGTTGATTCTTTGAGGACTTCTTATGCAATGTTTGCACAGTTCTTTGCATAGGAGATGGGCTGATCCTTTTTTAGGGTTCCTAGTTATTATGGTGATACAAATAACAAATAAATATTGATCATAAAAATGTCCACTAGAAATTTCTGGGTCATTGTTGAAAACTTCAACAAACTTCAACTTTCAAACCATCTCCTGAAAAATACTGTTTTCTGCTAAGTCTCATTGGTAGTTTTATGTAAAACAACTGTTAAGAGCTTGCGCTGAGTGAGAATGAGTTGATGTAATGTGTAGCTTAATCCAGGTGTCATAGCTACATTCCTTGATATATTGACCCGCATTTTAATGGTGATACATACTCGTGGATTGTAAAGACACATATATTTCTGAGGAATAAATTTAAAAAAATATTTTTATTGGATTTGTAGTTCTGTAGTTGGCTCAGAGTTTCTACTCAAATGTTTGCTGAGATGTAGCACAATTTTTAACTGTGACTTAAAAAAGCATCTCAAGTGACCTCTGAACAAAATGATCTCTGAACAAGGGGAGAAAAGCTGGATTAACTAGTCTAAAAGCTGAGAAATATTTTTCATTTCAGACCTCTGCTCTCTGCAAGCATCGTCTGTGTGAACGTCTTTAGAGGAGTATCGAGATTGAACAGATCTCTGTCATTAATTTCACACAGGGCAGGTAGTCTCCTGCAGAGGCACTCAGTGTTCTCTTTTCTACTTTTTTAATCAGTTAGGGTGTTGTTAAACAACAGGAAATTCAGGTAGTATAGTATTGTAGGTAATGAAATAAACTGCCTATCAACTCTGAAAGCAATGTATAAATAATTTTTGACTGCTTCGGGGGAAAAAAAACCAACAAACAACCCAGATCACCCAAAAGAAATATATTTAGTATATATAAATCATAGAATCATAGGAACTAAGTGCATTGAAAGGCCAGTGCTGTGTTTTAGCTAGGGCTGAGTGGCAGCTTGAAATGTGCAGTAGTTCTCAAGATGGCAGGGATCATATTAAATAAAATTGGATTTTATTGCAGAACATTTCAGGGGCCTATGGGAGCCCCTCACTAATATTCTGCCACTAAACTGAATGACAAGGTTGCTTTGATTCCCTTTTATACAATGGAAGAATTAATTCTACTTCTTGAGCCAACAACGTGCCCTGTGGCCAGGAAGGCCAACAGTATCCTGGGGTGCATTAAGAAGAGTGTGACCAGCAGGTCAAGGGAGGTTCTTATGCCCCTCTACTCTGCCCTGGTGAGGCCACATCTGGGACAGTGTGTCCAGTTCTGGGCTCCTCAGTTCAAGAGAGACAGGGAACTTCTGGAGAGAGTCCAGCCGACGGCCACAAAGATGATTGAGGGGCTGGAGCATCTTTCTTCTGAGGAGAGACTGAGAGGTGGGCCTGTTTAGCCTGGGGAAGAGAAGACTAAGAGGGGACCTTATTAATGTTTATAAATATCTAAAGGGCCAGTGTCAAAAGGATGGGGCCAGACTCTCTCAGTGATGGCCAATGGTAGGACAGGGAGCAACAAGGAAAAGCTGCAACACAGGAGGTTTCGCTTAAACACGAGGAAAAACTTCTTTACTGTGAGGGTGACAGAGCACTGGGACAGGCTGCCCAGAGAGGCTGTGGAGTCTCCATCTCTGGAGATGTTCAAAACCCCCCTGGATGCTTTCCTGTGCAACTTGCTGTAGGTGAACCTGCTTTGGCAAGGGGGTTGGACTAGATGATCTCCAGAGGTCACTTCCAACCCCTACTAGTCAGTGATTCTGTGATTCTCCGATTCTCTAATTCTGGTTACTGTCAGATCATTCCTGTCAAGAGGAATCATAGTGCCACAGGTAAAGTCCCTGAAAAGAAATATTTGGGTTAAATATTTGAAATGAATGTGGTTGCACCAGGACTAAGCTATTACAAAAAAAACATGATGAGAAGAACTCCATGTCCTATTGTGAGATACTCATTTACCCTGTGCTATTTCAAATAAAACAAATTAAATCCAACATCTGATTCTTTACACACAGAGAATAGGATGGAAACCTTATAAAAAGTGTGAAAAACAATTCTTAGCATAAGTAGTGAAGAGTACCCACTCTTTGTGCCTGGTGACTGGTTAAACCCACTTGGGATGGGAATGGTCATGTTTGCCCTGGGAGGTTATCCCGGGAAGGAGTGAACCTTTTCTTTCTGCTATTGTAGGTGGCCCTTGCGCTGACTCACTGACAGCTGTGGCACATCACAGACAGCTTGGCTCTGCTG
>NW_010303297.1:39001-46656 GCF_000700745.2 Antrostomus carolinensis
CCCTCCAGCAAGCTCCCCACCCAGCAGTGCCAGAGCTCCTTCTTGAGCAGATGTTTTTGGGTATTCCTTTTACAGAGACTAAACTACATTGCTCCACGTTGTAGGCTATGATGATGGTCCTCTTCATATTACTGCATTGCTAGTCCTACTCTGTGATTCTGCTAAGTCCACACTGAGGACTCCTTTTTATGTTTGAGTGCTTTGATAACCACTCTGAAAGGCTCTTGTCCCTAAGTGTGTGTCCTGGTTTTGTGATTATTGCTAGGATAGAGTTCATTTTCTTCTCAGTAGTTAGAAGAGCCGTGTTTTGATTTCAGTTCAGACTTGTTATGAGAACGTCATTGATAAAAGTACAGATGTTATCAGTTGCTGCTGGCGCTCAAGGCCACAGCTCAAGGCCACCGTGTTTGGCTGTTCACAGCTGCATTAGGACTGGGAGGGAGAAGTGCAGTGAATAGCAAAGCCCAAAACTGGCATCTGGATGTGCCAATGAAATATTCCATACCATGTCACGTCATGTTTAGTATGTTATCCAGGGCTGACCGGAAAGTGGGGGGGTGGATTCGCACGGGTTTTCGCTTGGGCTCTCGCTCTTCTGGGACCATGGTTTCAGTTCGGGAATGTCGCTGCTCTGGGATTGTTATCCGGGAATGGGCTGGGCTTAGGAAAGTGGGGGGGTGGATTCGCACGGGTTTTCGCTTGGGCTCTCGCTCTTCTGGGACCATGGTTTCAGTTCGGGAATGTCGCTGCTCTGGGATTGTTATCCGGGAATGGGCTGGGCTTATCAGTGGGTGGTGAGCAGTTGCTCTGGGTTACCACTCATTTGCATATCTTATTACTGCTATTATTATTACTATTATTAGGGGGGTTTTAAATTTTCTTTTATTTCTATTATTAAACTGTTTTTCTCTCAACCTACAAACCTCCTTATCCTTGCCCCCCAATCCTCTCCCCTATCCCCTGGGGGTGGGGGGAAGTGGGTAAACGGCTGTGTTGGCTGCTGGCCAAGGGCTAGCCCAGTGAAACTGTCACAGGGTGTCTCTGGAAAGACACATTTCAGTTCCAAGCTGAATTAGCTTTTGCCTGTAATCTCTGCTAAATTGGGGACAGAAACGTAGGACCAGCCTTGACCATCTGTGATTGCAGCACAGCAAAGGGAATTCTGGCCTTTCTGAGAAAAGGGGATCACGTACAGAATAAAACATTGATAATTACAAATATTGGCCACATATGAAACTCCATTCTCTTTAAGTTAGGCCATCTCTAAGACCATGAACTAATTGCTAATTTTGTCAGTGAACTTTGCCCTTCATTTTATCTGTATTTTCTTTACTTGCATTTGAATCTTTGCTGTGCTCCCCTCTAAGTACCTGTTCTTTCAGTGAGATCAGAATTCCTCATCTTACAGTTCCACATATGAAAAAGTTATCAACTAAGGCAGATGACAACGGGCTAGGAAAAAGTGGCCACAATGGGGCAAATATTTCTTCAACTGACCACCCCCATGTCTCTCACAGTGTTGTTTCTTACTATAAGGAAGTCAGGACCAGAGAGGTCAGTCTAGGCAGATTCTGGTGAGTCATTTTTTCTCTGAGGCATCTGCCTTGCCCATTTCTCATCTCTGACTCACTGTAGCTGTAGCTGTAAATGATGGGGCATATAATTTTCAAAGGGCACATACTAAAATCCTCTTCAGAACAAGTTCTGCTTTTACCACTAATTTCTCTGTTGTGCTGGTTTTGGCTGGGAGAGAGTGAATTTTCTTCATAGTAGCTGGTATGGGGCTGTGCTTTGGATTTGTGCTGGAAACAGTGTTATAATGCAGAGATGTTTTTGTTACTGCTGAGCAGGGCTTACAGAGAGTCGAGGCCTTTTCTGCTTCTCACACCACCCCATCAGCGAGGAGGCTGGGGGTGCACAAGAAGTTGGGAAGGGGACACAGCTGGGACAGCTGACCCCAACTGACCAAAGGGATATTCCATACCACATGACGTCATGCTCAGCATATTAAGCTGGGGGAAGAAGAAAGAAGTGGGGAACATTCAGAGTGATGGCATTTGTCTTCCCAAGTAACTGTTATATGTGATGGGGTCCTGCTTTCCTGGAGATGACAGAACACCTGCCTGACGATGGGAAGGAGTGAATGAATTCCTTGGTTTTATTTGCTCGTGTGTGTGGCTTTTGCTTGACCTGTGAACTGTCTTTATCTCAACCCAGGAGTTTTCTCACTTTTACTCTTCTGATTCTCTCCCCCACCCCAGCCAGGGGGAGTGAGCGAGTGGCTGGGTGGTGCTTAGTTGCTGGTGGGGGTTAAACCACAACATCTATAAAATACATTTTGTTCTCTTCTAAATCCCAATTCCTGGCATTGGCAAGTTCTTCAGGGCTGGACTTCAGTCACAGAAATGTTAAAAGTGTACACATATTCCTTAAATAACACTTATTTACGTAATTCTTTTATATACATAAAAATATATTTTACTGACTCAGTTAAAACTATAAAACTTGAATATAGAGAAAAATTACATTATTTTCCTATGGTTGAAACAAAGGTGTCTACTGATAATGCTATTGTATTGCCTGGATTTAATTAAAACTCTTGTATTTGATGGATTGATCTTTTTTCCAATTTTTCCTATTCTATTTCTAATTACATCAGCATGTGAAACTGGGATAAACTTTTGCTGTCTTGATGGAGGCAGAACCTGTCTTAATACCTGAGGTGCTTTCTGTGTGACAAGATGATAATTGTTTGTCCCTGGATACTATGTGCCTCAGTTATAGGAGAAAATCTAGTAGATAAAGGCACTGGATTATACACATAATCTCAGGTCACAGAGTGATGTACCTCTTGTGTTTTACTATGCTTATTCAACTAGCAAAGAAAAAAAAAAAAACAAACAAAACATAGTCTTGTCTTTCTGTGCTTCTGTTTTAGGAACTTATAACTTCTCAGAAATTTTTCCTTTGGAGTGGAGTTCCCCACCATTATTCCGAACTCACAGGTGATTTCCAAAAAGCAGATCAAACAGAAATGCTAAATAAATAGCTAATCCTAAATGAAAATGTTACCAGCCTTCAAAGAAAAGTAATGGCATGGTTGTTATCTTGCACACGTACAGCCTGTGCTCAGGATATTTTAAGACATTAGGCAGGCAGTATTTGACCTGCAAATTGAGAATTAAGATCCAAACTTTGCTGCTTGGACCTAAGTCTGGTTAGTAAAAGAACTGCAAAATCATGTCAGTAGTAGCTATGATAATAATACTGTATCCACTTTTACACAACTCTTTTCATGGATATATCATCTTTTTCCTGTTTCATGGATGATGGCTCCAAATGCAGAGAAGCTTAGTCTATTTACTGGGCTAGTTACAGAGCTCAGGTTTTCTGAATTCCAGTTCAGTGCTCTGTACTTCACTCTGATAAAGCTATGGCATTCAAGCTGAGTGCTTGTGTGTTCAGGTAGCATTGTAAATGTCTGGATTGGTCATGAAGATGTAGACATTTATACTTTATCAGCTGGTAAAGTATTGCCTTTCTTCCTGAGCAATGTCAGCATATATCTGTAGTGACAGCTGCTGCAGGAGACAGTAACTGTGAAGCATGAAGCACTATATGCGACAGAGCTTGAGCACATAGGCAAATCAGGCAAAGCCCTTTTCTGCAGGACACAGGAAAACATCTTGCTTTTAGATATTGCATGGCCAGCAGCCTTAAACCATATAGTGAAGGGGTCAAAGCTACCTGATAAAGTTTGCAGCAAAGAATCACCAAGTGGCATCGTTTGTTCGCCCTCAGCAGAATTACACATCCTGCAGCAAAACTAAATTCACACTGTGTAATACCACCAAGTTTGCAATAAGGGAGCAGCTCTTTTCATTTTAACCACAATTTCCATCATGATAAGTGAATAAAGGTTACAATTTTAATGAAGAAAAAGACAGTATGACCATTGAAACCAAATTTCTTCATGCTACAGCTAAAGATCTTCCTTAAATAATTTCTGCATTGACTACCACATATCTCTTTGAGAATTTGTACATCTTTTCAGAAATATATATCCACTTTTGATCTGGGATTTCTAAGCCTATAAAAGTTATTCCAATATACTATTTGAAGCTTTTGTCACTATCTCAGTGACAAAACATTGCTGCTATTTACCAGTGTGAGATCGCAGTCTTGTGCATCAATGGCACAATGTGAAATGGGTGTTCTTAGTCTTCTTTGTTTCTGCCAATTTTCTTGCCTTGCCTGTTTAGCCCTCAATTTTTGCTTTCTGAAACAGAGCTGATGTTTTATTATGTACATGTTTGTACCACACAGCAGGGACGTGCATCTGAGTTGGAACTGCAGAAATAAATTAATATAAATAAAATTCAGCATCAGCTGATGTATCAAAGGCAGATAAATAAAATGAGCAAAAGACAAACATGTATGCTTGGAAATAGTGCCTTAGAACAACCTTTTGCTTTAGAATTAGGGTGATTTTTTAATGATACAGCAGCATGTTCTTTTCTATTACCTTCTGGACCCAGAAATGAGCTTTGTCTTTGTTTTTGTTCTGCTCAGAGATTAATGTGGGATTCCATCCTTGCATGCATATTTTTACTTTGTTGGGTTAAACTTTTGTTTGCCTGATCAGTTCAACTGACCACACTAAATTAGCTGCTCTGAAAATACATGCAAAGCAAAGCATTTTTGTGTGGTTTATCTCATAAGAGTTTAATGCAGTGTATAATTAGAAAAGGTTGAGTGCTTCCATTAATTCTGCAAAGTTTTCTTACCCATTTATTCTGATAAACCTAATATTTTGCTATCAGAATGAATCTAGGATCAGGTATTAAAGGTATACACAAAGACACATAGCATTGTACCTCAGAAACAATGTCCCACAGGAACAGAAACAAAGCAGGAGTTGTCAGGAGGCTCAGATGACATTTGCTGTCCTCTCAGAGCTTTAGGGAAGATGGGAATGTTAAAGTTAGGGAATCCCAGATATGTGGATAATGGAGTCAAGTGATGCACAGAGCAGTAAGATGTCCCTGAGGAAAAGGTGCCTCTCTGTTTCTGTTGCCGATCCCTTCCCTTAATAGTACAGGCTATGACTGCATAGTCACGTAGCAGCAGCAGCAGGAAGAAATTTGCAAGAGTTAATACTACTTGAGACATCATTAATTCCTAATGGAGCTTGAGGAAAACAATATTGTGGAGATCCTCTCCTGCTTGAAATCCCATGCAGTCTAATCCCTCTGCATACTTGTAATAGCAGTGATGTAAAACTAAGCATGGGTATTTTATTACATCTTCTACTTTGCTCTCTATATCTCTCTTTTAATTGGAAAGCTGACTAAAATTAGGCTTTCGCAGGAATTTGTAGAAAGATTTATCTTTAGGGGTGTGACTTCAGGACTCTGAAGATTATGTATATTTCTGCTGCACTTTGTGGTTATAGCAGCTTCCAAAAAATCTTGGAAAGTACTATATAATTTCTTACTGAAATAATTTTAATACTGTTTCCAGACGGTATTGCTAATTTCAGAACAAAATTAATGTGGAACAAATCAGTTTGTAAATGTGTGTTACAAGGCTCACCTCCCCTTTTTTTTACTGTCAAGTTTCAATGCAAGAGTCCACTGGAATGCGTGCATTTCCGTATTTTAGTACACTAAGCTACAAAGTGTCTTTAATACAGACACCTCTGATCATCTCAGGGAGATGATTTCATATTGGGTGGCTTCATAATGTGTGTGTGTGTATGAATTCTTGACTCTTCTGAACCCAAGAGAACAGCAGCATTTTACCTCTCCTTAAAACGCTTCAGACTTCATGGCAAAACAGTTCAGCGATTCCTGAGCTGGTAAGTTGGCTGCTGCATCAGTTACTAGCAAGGTCACCACTGCAGCATGTTGTAGGTAATGGAAGGCAGCTCTTAACAACAGGCGTGTATCATCCTCCCTCAGAACTATCCCCCTCTCCTGTGCTTGTATATATGGGGGGAATGTGCTTGTATATATTTTGGGGGGGAGGGGAGGGGGGCGGCGTAGGGAGTGTGTGTGTATGTGCTTGCATGGGAAGCTTTTCCTCCTTAGGTTTAGTTAGTTCATCACTGGAGTATGAATGTGTGGAAGTTAAAAGACTTTGTACCTTTAAAAAAAATTCCAATAAGCAGACACTAAACGTGTGGTCAAATTGTTTCAGTGCTTCTTACTGCTTTGTAAGATTTCTGTCCTGCTCTCTACCCTGCCCTACTGTCTGCACCCATACAAGGATGCAAAGGGTACACCACTTAAGTGACCTGTCTTTGAACACCTTTCCCATTTTCCCAGAAAAAGTAGCTATATTGCAGTATTGCTGCAACAATATAATTCTGTTCCTTAGCCATGCACCCAGATTTTCTGAAGAGCCAGGTAAAGAGGGAGCAAGGCTCAAGAGAGATCTCTCTTCCTAAGAAAAATGCTAGTAACATTTTCCTAGGAGAAGTGGAACTTTAACCTGCAGCCAGATGCCCTAACTGCTGGCTGTTTCTGTGAATCAAGTCTGCGAAATTACTCCAATGCTTTTAATTTGTAGTAGAATGTCTAGCGTGTAGGCTGTAATAATCTCTGCCATGGTGCCACTAAAATTCGCCAGGGATGTCAGGAATGAATTTGGCTCCACTGTTCTTTGGCCTTTTGTACTTTGTCGAAAAGATTTTCCATTGTCTGTTTCCCAAAACAGTTTTGTCTTTCCATAGAGGGCTGTACTGAGTCCAAAGGAGAGGGAACAGATGCCTCATGATCAGCTCCAATTAAAGAATTTTTAGAGGGAAGGAAATCCTGCCGTGGTGCCTGAGTCACCAAGCTAATATAAGGGACCAGAACCTTGTTCCCATTGTGTGCTCAATTGATACTTCCTGATATAATGAAAGTTATGTAACTTTTTCTGCTCTTAGAAATGTGGAAAAGTATTCTGGGTTCCTAGTTGCATTGTAATGTGTCTGTTACTGAAATTTAGGATAGAACTTGGAGACACAAATACTCATGCACTTTCTGAACAATTTATCTGAAGCAAGTTTTGTGCCACAAAGCTTTTGTTTAAATTTAAAAAATTGCAAAGCAAATAAAAGCAAAAAAATATTTAAAAGTCCCAAAGCCCTACTTGTCATCATTGTAAAAAACCTTAAAAGTAAGTCCCGGGCTTTGTTATATGATGTTATTCAAGAACAGCTATTCCTGAGTAACTCCATATGTGGGTATTCTTATTCCATAATTAGCATGACTTATTTTTAGCTTAACTCCCTTTCAAAGGACATTAAGTTGAGCAAGAGCATAGCAGTTTGGGAAAGGAAGTTAAATGCTGCTCTTCCATGTGGGAACTGATGGTACCAAGAACAACCTGTGAACTATAAAAAGGGATTTCAGAGCCCTAGGAGTGGTGGGCAAGGGCCTTGGGGCACAGGTTGTTTTCTCCTCGATCCTACTGGTTAGGGTTGCAGACAAGAAGAGGAGTAGGTGTGTTCTCCAAGTAAACAACTGGTGGTGCCACTGGTGCTGACAATCAACAGCTGCTTGGGAGTGATGGGAGCCACCTCACCAACAGGGGTACATGTGCCTTTGCCAATAGACTGGCCAACCTCGTAAGAAGAGCTTTAAACTAGGAAGGAAGGGAGTAGG
>NW_010303298.1:0-5728 GCF_000700745.2 Antrostomus carolinensis
GGTTTTACTAACTGTTACACTTTTCTTCTCCCCCCTGCACCCTTCCAGTCCTCTGCTCTTGCAAACTACCCAAGCTTGGTGTCCTTGTAGGTTATCAACATTGTTCTCATAACAATCGCCACTAAAACCAAAACACAGTGCTTTCTGGCTACTAAGAAGAAAATTAACCCTATCCTAGCAAAAAAAACAGACCAGATATGTCATCTTCCACACTCATCCCAAGAGGAACTTGGAGCACTGATCCTCAGAACAGGACCTACAGAGTGCTTATGCTCTGAAACCAAACCTAGGCAGTCACAAGGATACAGAATCAGGCACCAATCCTTACAAATTATACAGTATGAACTGAGATGCAGCACAGGGGTCAGGTGAACATGTGATTTTAGTAATTTCTGCCTCTACTCAATCTTTCTCCCTACTTGCTAACCTAACAGTGTAAGAGCAGAGAGAGAAAATAACTGTCTTGACCTGCTCTGTCTCCAGTCCCTCCAGTATCTCTCAGAGCTCAGATTTCCAACAATTTCTCTCTTGCAGCATAAAGTGGAGTAGAGGCAGCAATACTGCTGGCAGCCCTCTAGACCCCCCAAACCAGTTGCAAGGCACTTCAGAGACTGTTAGAGCTGGAGCCCAGTCAGAGCTCCCGAGTCAAGAAACAGCTCTGGTCCGGTACAAGACTGAGCATGCATGAGCTGTGTAGGGGGACAACATAAGCATATGTTACCCCCACTATAGGCTTTATAGAAAATCCACACAACTGTTAAGCTATTTCTGTTATAACATCATTTCGAGGTAGTCTGTATTCAAGACTGCAATGGGTTTTACCTAGGTGGACAGCTGAAAAAATGCATTATTCCATTAAGATAATACATGGCATGAAAAAGGGGGAGGACAATAAAATTCAAAACTAATGCCAAACTGAGTGTCCCTATTTCAAACACATTTCCTTCCAAATTTGCAGAAAAACAGTTCCTTGTATAAAGAGACCAGTGCTGTAAATTTGAAAATCTTCTCCCTCGGACAAGATAGGATTGGCTGCATCAAATTGCAATTTGTTTTTTTATTTAACAAAGTTCAGTGTTGGATTCCACCCTCAGACACGTAACCAAGCTCTGCATGCACCTCCCTGCCTGCTGGAACAGGCGTCACGAGTGAGAGGGAACTCCTTCCTCCCTAGGAATAAAAGCAGGAGAAAGAAGGCACCACCACCCTGGGGCTGCCCTTACCTGAAGTGTGTCTTGCGTTGCCATCTGAGTGCTTTGTTAAGTCAAGAGTTCTGTCTATTTGAAACAGCTTCAGATCATCTTCATCTAAAGCGATATCTCCCCAAAAGGCAGCTGGAGAGAAACAAACTGCGATTAGTTAAGTTTTTATTTTGGAAGAAAAGTACAGCTCCTGTGTGGCCCGTATCACACTTAAAAGGTGATTACTCCAGGAACCAGAAAAAAGTTAATATACAATATGAGTCTTAAAAGTACAGATGTAGTGGACACCGGTGGAGGCCAGGTTTTGGCATTTAAACTAAGCCACTGTGCAGACCCACCAAAAGTAGCTGATTAGCTGGGATTCCTCACATTGTTCATTGTTACAGGTCAGGCCCTCAACCAGACACTAAAGTGGTTGCATTCACTCTTCATTAAAACCTACAAGGAGGACAGTCACTGGCATTTCCCTAGTTACTGTGAAGGAGCTCGCAAAGTTGCAGCTCAGATCCTGAGATGTTGCACCCACACCATCCACAGGCCAACAATTTGCATGAGACGGGAGGACAGTGGTAAAGGAAGGACTCAAGCTCAGCAGTGTACATCTAAAGGCTACAGTTGTCAGCCTGCAGGACATCATACCTATGGTTAGCACTCAGACACACTGCTTTGCTCTAAATCCAAGCTGAGCACCAGCCTACCATTTCCACTTCAATGGAGAAACACCAGTTATTTGTCCCCTTGTGGATCAGTTACCCAGATTTAAGTTTAGGGTTTTTAATTTTGTAAAAATCCTTGAGTTGCAGCCAGAAGCCAAAAAAATAGGGTAAACAAACTGACACCTCGACATTCACAGCTCAGAGAAACAGACTGGAAATCATTTGAATGGAAAAAATTGCACCCTGGGAGCATGCTGAGTTGACGCTGCAGTGTATAGTTACCATTTTGAGAATCTGAACAAAATAAACACAGGCGATGAAGCAGTTGACCAAGCAGAACAGATCTTTCAGAGATAACAAACACATTAGGAACAGAGCTGTTAAAATCATACAAGAAGCCCACGTAGGTTGATGAAAAACAAAACTTAAAAAACAAAACAAAACAGAGAAAATTAATCAGTGCTATAGTTCAAAAGAACTCAGTAAGTCAGACAAGTAGCAATGTTGAGTCACTGTCTGCAACAGTGACCAGATTTGGTGGATTAATTTTTTCTTCTCTTGTTAAGTCAACAACATTTACATTACTTGGAGGGGGAAAACATCCCATTGCTATGCTAGCAACGTGAAAGTATGTTAGGCCTGAGAAACCAGTGGGTTTTACTGATCATCTCACTTTTACTGCCAAGACCAAATGAAATATGGACCTTTGCCTGAATATCAGAAACCTGCAATCAGATCTGTGACAACTGAATTGTGAAAGGTTAACCCAGAGATTTTTCTGATGCAACGTGGCACTGTTTCTGATGCAGCACTTGCCTCCTCTATTCTGCATCTCAGCACCTCAGTCAGTACAATAGCATTTGCCAATGTCACTGTTCTGGGACATGGGAATGGCAAGAAATCTTTGACTGCTACTGGGCACTTCCCAGCTACCATTAACTTCCCCAGCCAAGAGCTGCTATGAGCAGCAAAGCACTGTCATGAGTGGAGGGGGACTCAGATGCATCCCCCTTTCCCTGGGATGAAGCTGTCTCCCCTGAGTTACAAGGCCACAGCAGAGGAATGGGAAACAGTCTCAAAGGAAGTTGGCTCTGGCTTTTTGGTTGGGTCTCCTTAACAGTGCTACCAAACCCCAGAGTACAGAAACACGGAAACAGCTCCAGAAGAGACCATAGTTAGAGCAGACAAACCTATACAGACTGACATCATCTGACTAGGACAGAGCCTCTTTTTGCTACACAAACACAGAACTCGAGCTCTCCCCAACTTCTTCACAATCAAGCCCTCAGGATGAACAGAGGAGAGCCTAAAATACTGTCAGACTCCCACCAGCTAACCAGTCTACCAGTGTGGCCAAACATCCCAAGCTGATTGGGAATGGCCCATGGAAGAAAGCAGAGACATATGCTCCTGTGACTGCAATTTGAAGAAAAGACATTTTATCCATCCAGAGAAAATATTTGCTCAGGACAACGTAGCAGTCAAGGGGCAGGGATGCAAACAGCAACCCGTGCCATCCGATTCCCTCCCCAGCCACATTTGGTAAGTCACTATTATACTGGCCAACAAGATATCCATTCCCTACCCCACTACCAAACCTATTGTCCCATTTCAGCCCCATACTAATTTCCACCACCCTGGGCTCTCAGGGGCTCTTTTCCATTAGTACCACACAGTTTGTTTCTCAGGCTAAGGAAGCCCATGCCAAAGCACAGCTTTCAGGGCAAGGCTGCAGCACGGATTTACATCAACAGAATTGTTACATTTTCCTTCCCAATGGAAGGCAGCAGTTTTCTCCCAGCCCTAGCAAAGGAATCTCTTTCTGTTACAAAGTCATACATCATCCTGAAAGATGGCCCACTACAAAAGCTGACTTTCCCTAGCATTTATTTCCAGCTCTCTGCAGTCCCAGCATGCTCCAGGGCAACCATGATTTATCACCATTCCGAACCAGCTGAACAACTTTCCTTGCTGGAAGTCCCGGCTGAGAATGCTGCACTGCAACTTCTCCTATGCTGTCAAAGGCTCCTTCCTAAAGGCACGCAAGCCTGAAAGACACTTGCTTCCACCCCAAGGGAGCCGTCCCACAGGAAGGCCCAAGTACTTTATTTTTAAAGGGTCACAAGTTCAGAGACTGTTGGCAAATGAAGCATCTCAAAGCATCCCTTCTGATTTACTTTACCAAGGTCTCCTTTTTAATTTAATGTGGGAGGATTTCCAAAAAAGAAAACAAAAACAAACTAAAAAAATTTTAAATCTCCAAAGAGCAGGCTAACAAACTTGGAAAGCAGTATTTCTCTTGGCAGAGAGCTCTGCAGAGTACAGCCAGGTGCAAACTCTTAACACTCGGTGCAACAGCGTGCCAGCTTTTCTTTAAGAAGATGCCTGATTGCTCCTGATAGTAAGAACAGAGCAGCTCTTATTGAGGTTGATGGAGCCAAAATGATAGAGCTTGCATCTATGCTGGACTAGTAACCTGCACCAACCAGCTCAGATGTTTAACCTTACCACCTCCCAGCATATGCAACTGGACAGCATTTATCTGCTAGGGCAAAGGGGAGGGACAAATGCTTTTAACAAACAAATCCAATACCCCAATGAAAAAAGCAGCCTGGCAAGTTGTCTTCGTTTTCCACACATTTCTCCCCAAGGAGAGAAGAGGCTCGTGTCTGCATTGTGTGTGGAGCACAGAGGTGCCATGACACCTGGAAGGTATGGCAGAGGGCACTGAGAAGGACACCTCCCTCTAGGCAGAGGACAAGCTGAACAGTTTCTCCAGGTGCTTCACACACAACCACAGAGTCCAAATCACAGAATCACAGAATGGTAGGGGTTGGAAGGGACCTCAGGAGATCATCTAGTCCAACCCCCTCTGCCAAAGCAGGCTCCCTACACCAGGTTGCACAGGAAAGCATCCAGGTGGGTTTTGAACATCTCCAGAGAAGGAGACTCCACAACCTCCTTGGGCAGCCTGTCCCAGTGCTCTGTCACCCCCACAGTAAATAAATTTTTCCTTAAGTTTGTCTGGAACTTCTGGTGTTCCAGTTTTTTCCCATTGCCCCTTGTCCTATCACCAGCCACCACCAAAAAAAGCCCGGCCCCATCCATTTGCCCCCCACATTTCAGAAATCCACAGATGCCTTCACAGTCCTCATTTTCCACAGTAACTTTCATGAGGGAGCTCTGTCAGGCTCCTGCTCCAAAGCAATGTGACAGTTCAAAGTGCTTTCTTTTTAAAATCTTCACCACTCTTCCCTGCAAATCACCTCCAACCCCAAGCAATTCCCTTCTTCCATTCCCTGTTTGTGTTTGCTCCTTTCCCTCGTTCTGATTAGCACAATCTGACTTCAGGGGAGAAAAATAATTTTGCTGTCTCTTAAGAGAACTCAATACAAGAGTGTTCACAACAGTTTAAAATACTTCTTTACCATGAAAAGTGTGCTTCATCCAGGCCATTTAACAAAATTCTTGTCCTTTCTATTTTTTTCTTTTTTTCCTCCCCCTCCACCCCCCCAAAGGCAACAAGTAGAGAAAAAAGTCACCAAGAAAAGCTTCTGGTATTCAGCCAGAAAACTGAATAACATTGTTCCTAAAAATACATCTTAAAACAAAATGTAATATTGTGATTTGTTAAAAACAGGCTGATCTCTGACACTTCAAAACAATTACCTGGGAACAGGTATCCTTCACCCTCACCACAGTCAGCTCCAAGTTTATGAGATTCACCTGAGCTGGTAGAAGAAGAATATAAATCCACTCCTAAGAAATGTCATCTGATGTCTGTTTGAACTGATCTCCAGCCACCAAGCTGGAGCAAAACTTTCACTCATTTGCCTGCCACAATGCCTTGCCAGGAAGCCCCCATTCCTG
>NW_010303298.1:5759-36820 GCF_000700745.2 Antrostomus carolinensis
CCCTGATGACAGGAATCAGCAAAGCAGTCACCCTCTGGGTGCTATGGGAGACCACTGCAATTTTCCCTGTAGCAGCCATCAGGACCAGCTGTGGCAAAGATTCACAGCAAAAGAGACCTTGGAAACAGGCATACCCTGCCTGCCCAGAAAGCTCCCTCCATCCCACTCCACCTCAAACACAGACTCTTTCACCGACTGCAGCTTTGATTAAGAAATGACAGGTTTTAGGTGCTGAATGGGATCTGAACCTAGATTGAGGACTATGCCTTTTAAGTTGAGCCGAAGGAGCCCTCTTTCTGTTAATGTATATCATCAGCACAAGGGTCTCACCTGAACTCACAGCCAGCTGACACAGCTCATGCTGACAGACTCCATTTCAGTTCTTCCAGCATAGTTTTCACACAGTTTTGCTGAAAGGACTTTACTCTTGCTCAGCAGGTTTCTCACAGCGCAGTGCAGCAATGAGCATGGAAAACAAAGAGCAACGTGAACTCAAGTAGGTGCCTCAGTACTTTCATCAATACTCACAACTCAGACTCAGTTTTTGCTAGTGTTCACCACCTCTGTGTGTAGATGATAGCTGGGTTCCCAAGCAGGGATGCCTCATGAATACTCGCATCAGTGCAAAATATCCATGGAAGAAGCGTTTGCACAATTAACCTTGGCATCTCCAATTCTGTGAGCATCAACAGATGCTACTGTCAGACAATCCGGGTAGCCTGCCTACATCTGCTTGACACATGCTCAACTCTGTCACCCAAGTGATGAGCCACAGGGGCTGTTTGTGGCTCACAGTGCATTTGAAGGATGTGCTCTGAATCCACCCATGAGATCAATCACACATGTATTTATAATGGACAATGTCTATCCCCACCCAGATCTCTGCTCTCCATCATGTACATTACTGAAAGATCCCAGGGCACAAGGTCCTCTTGTTCTAGAGCTGATTGTAGCACATCCAAAGAGTACAAGGGAAACCCAGAGTCCCACCTTAGCAATGGGCTACAGGTATACACAGACACAAGTAGAAAATAATGAGTGCCACCTCCTGGCAAACAACAATATGATTAATCATGCACTGGCAAAACCTCACAAGTTGTTATTTTTGAGCATTTGCTGATGCCAGAGTGTGTCCGAAGAAGAGTTGGTGAAGGGTTTGGAGCACAAGTCTTGTGAGGAGCAGCTGAGGGAGCTGGGGTTGTTTACCCTGGAGAAAATGAGGCTCAGGGGACACCTTATCGCTCTCCACAACTACCCGAAAGGAGGGTGTAGTGAGGTGGGGGTTGTTGTCCCAAGCAACAAGTGACAGAATGAGAGGAAACGCCTCAAGTTGAACCAAGGGAGGTTTAGACTGGATGTTAGGAAAAATTTATTCACTGAAAGGGTTGTCAAGGATTGGAGCAGGCTGCACCGGGGAAGTGGTGGAGTCACCATCCCTGAAGGTATTTAAAAAGCCATATAGACGGTGTGCTTAGGGACATGGATTAGCAGTGGACTTGGCAGTGTTAGGTTTACAGTTGGACTCAATGATCTTAAAGGTATTTTCCAACCAAAATAATTCTATGATCTCTATGCTTCCCAACCTTCCCAAGTCTGAGCACTGGGAGATTTAATTTTCAGGGCTGGCCACACTTTCATTAGGGCTAACACTCTGCAGTCTAACAATAAATAAATAAATAAATCAGCAGATCAAAGTGCGTTCCCAGCACCTCTGTATTTCTTTCTTCACAGGAATACAGGTCTGCTGCTGCTGCTGAAATGAACCTCCTACTGGCACAGGGACCAGCAGAACAGTGTTCTGAAATATGCTAAGAAAGATTTATACCTTTCAGGAAAAAACTCAACACATCCCTTTGTGCAAAGTAACAACTGTGCCAGAGGGAAGAGCAAAGCCTCAAAATAAGGCAGAAACTAGCAAAAGAAGAAAGTATCCCAAACCAATAGGGCCAGATCCTGAGCAATGAACACTCAAGTAAAAAGAAGATGGGAAATAAGAGGCAGTAATGAGTAAAAAAAAAAAAAAAAAAAAGGCATGAAGACTGTCATATTCAGCCATTACATTTTCATCTGGGTCAGTTTGTTTCTCCTCAGTGGGAACAATCAGAAGTCTCCCACTGGCCAGCTTTGGGGACAAGCTGGCTTGAAGGCTCTGGTGGTAAGCCCTTCCACCCAGCAAGTGTGTCTGGAGCCAGAGCTGGTGTCTGGCATCAGTGGAGCTTCCTGGCAATAGAGACTTGGCAATTCAGTCTTCAGTGGGCAGGACTTCCCCTGCCCAGGAAGCACGTTTCATTTCAGAAACGACTCTCAGTTTGTGGAGAAACGTCCAAGAAGACTGTCCCCTTCTTAATGGCAACAAATACTTAAAAAATGTCAAACCTCCTGGGAAGTCTGAATCCCTGTTCAGACTTCTGCAGAAACCTGAATTGCCTAAATTATCATGTGTAGCACTACCACAGCACCTTCTCTTGGGAAGTTATCTGCAGACCAAATTAGGCCAGAAATTCTGATTCACGTTCAATGAATTTCTTTTCCTTGAAGGTGATGATACAGGAACAAAGAAATACTTTGGGCTTGAGTTTGTCGAAAGCTCCAAACATACATGTGAGCCTACACAATGACCAGCTTTAAGGAATGATACATGCTGTCCCTTGGCTGAATGTCATGTTGTTTTAACCAAGAACCAAACAATTCAGTGGCATGGATTATAGTGCCTGCTATAATTAGGTTAGGAGAAAGATCTTTTCATTTTAATATTCATCACTCTCCTGCTGCTAGTTGCTTCCTCACTCAAAGTCTTCATCTTTTCCACATTGACATGGCAGTCACTCCAGTCCAGTGATGCATGAATCCATTCCTAGTATGATAAGCAATGCAGGAGGGCTTAAGTGAACACACAGAGCGGGAAATCCATGCCACAGGCAGCAAAGCAGCTCCCTCTACGGGCTCTTAAATGGTTAAACACCTGCCTCTTCATAAGAGAGCACTGCAGGGGGATATCTGCTGCCCAATACTTCAGACCACCTTACAGAGCTAAGGATGCTACTCCCCTGTTATATGGTGCACAAAACCCAAGGACTGGCTTAGCCCCTCCTGTTTCCATGCAAAGTAAATTGAGCTGCGTGAGCTTTGTAACGTTTTTGCTCTCTTTGCTTTCTGTTCTAGGTGACAGCGCATGTCCCATGGTAACACTGATAGAGATAGGGCTCTGCCTGTGCATCTCTGAATTGTTCTTCCTGAAAGCTGTACATAGTCTGCAGAGTGCCTCTTGGCCCCATTTTTACATGTAGGCAGACAACAGACGTTAGGAAGAAGCTATCACGGACACACAAACTTATGTAGTTTGATCTCTATCCCCCAACAGACAGACATGCACAGAGCCACCCCTCAGGCAGTGAAGTTCACTTGGAGACCTCACTCCTGTGCAAGTGAAATCCAGCTCTGTAACTCACTTGGCTGTCCTTCTGCCCAGGCAACCCTGGTCCTTCCTGCTGCCTGAGGTATACATGAACCTTCCCAGCTACTGTCCAAATCCACCACAGCCATGGATGCTCCACTTTGCTGAGGAGGGGGCTCGATTTCAGCATCTTCTCTCACAAGTCAAGAAGGGCTTTCAGATCCAGCTTGTTCCCAAGTGCAAGCAGCATGCCCCCACTCTGTGCCACCACTTCAAAGTGAGATTCTTCCTCTGCAACTTCTGCCAGCTCAGCATTTCTTCCCTCCACCCTAGTGCCTAGCTCTCAACTGGATACCACCCCATGCCATCCTTGCCTGGACACCTCTCCGTTTGCTATTGCTTAGTGTTTGAGGAAGCAGTCTGCACATAAGGTAGGCTAGAAAAAACACCATAGTTTACTGCACTGAGCTAGTGGACTTCGGAGCAACAATCTCTCTTTGGAGCATTCAGGGATGATGAGAAAGCACATATTTTGTGTCTTTAGCTACCTACATCCATAAGCTGAGCAATTGACACCTTCCCAGTCTGCAGAAGAGAGAGCGGGGAAGTTGCTTTTAAACAGGGCTAGTGTTCATAAGGCTGTTTGTTCTCCAAGATACACAAAGTACAGAGCCACGTACAGGAAAACCCAATGGTGACTCAGAACATACCTAGTATCTTCTCTCTAAGCCAACAGTCTCGCAAGATGCTCTTGACAAAAACAAACAAAAAACCTAAAAACCAAACCCTTGATTTGCCAACTTCACATAATTTAACCAACTCAACCATTGTTTCTTCTGTCCTAGCTGCTTTAAGAAGTGCCAAATCCAGCATTGACACTAAGCTGCAATCACTTTCTCCTCTTCTTAGACGAATCAATTACATTTGGTTTTAGGAACATCTAGTGCTGGCCTTGCATCAAGAGACTGTTATACATACACATATTTTTTAAACAAAAAATTTCTTTCCTGCAGCATGCCACAGCCAGGTGCTATCAACCCTCACAGCAATAACACACAACAAACAGGAGCTGGACATGGCCATGGTACTCATATTGCCAATAAAGACTGGAGCTTCTGCATCCTATTAATCCAAAGCTTCAGCCTTACACCTCCCAGCACTGCACTAGTGAGCATATTCAGTAATTTATTATGTAAATCAACAGAGGAAACAAACTTCCAGGATTGCCAGACCATGGACCACTTGGGCAGACAGCAGAGCTTTCCCCTTATAACAGCATGGTATGCAGGAACTCCCTCTTGCACCACAAAGTATTTAAACACCCTCAGAGAAGACCACTACAGCTCCTTTTCAGAAGGACAAGAGCAGAAAGTTTCATATTCAGCCAGATTTAAGGGAACCTCTGGCATCGAACCAAGTAAAGATCTGCAAGGGAAAATTTGTGAGGAAGTGTTCTAGTCACAGATAGGTAGAACCTGGCAGGTTGAGCTGCATTTCAGCTTACAGGAGTTGGCTTCTGACACTCCATCACAAAGGCAAAGCCCCGGTGTCTCCAAAGCCTACCCCAGAGAGGTAGAGGGAAAGTAATATGCAATAGCCCCAAAAAGCAGCTGGTACAAGCAGGAAAACCCTTTCACAGCACTGATCAGGTGCAGCTTTTCATTAAAAGTACAGAAGGGACACAGATGGCAGCTGGATCATGACACAGGGAAATAAGAGCCACATGCAATTCTCTCCCTGTTTGACAGTTAGCAAGTGGTCCAGACAAGCCCTGGCCTCCTATAGCTTTTGTCACCCCTGCTCAAAAGTTATTCTGACTAAATAAAGACAGAAGAGATGAGAGAGCTAGCCACCAGCTATCTCCATCTCCTGCCAACACCTCCACTTTGCAGTGCATACCGCTATCAACCTTAGCGGAAGTGGGAACCAGGAAACAAAACCATAAGCAGATAAAAACATTCTGTGCCCTGATCCTAAATGATAGGACCCATAAGCAGCATGGTGGCACTACTTGACAGAGGCAGCACCTTCCCCAAGTGCCCATGAAGCGATTGTTGTTAGCTCAGCCTGCAAGGTAGCAACACTGGCTTGAAAATCCAGCATTGCTTCATCTGCCCTTTAAGAGCAGGAGATAGCAAGGTTCTGGGTAATGAAATCCAAGAATGCCAATTAATTATGGAGAAAGCTGTACCAAGAAAGCCCCATCTCACACTCTCCATCACTTTTGCTGCTCAATATAACTTTAATTAATCTTTCCTTTGGCAATTTGAAGGAAGGGTGAGCACGCTGCGAACACCCACTGAGTATTAAATTGATTTCCTGTTTTATAGTCCTCTTTCCCTCCCTATTGGCCCAGCTATGATTTGTGGCCCTTCACTTGGAGGCATTTTTTCACGCTAATATAATCCAAAGCCCCAAGCAACAATCGCATTCAGAAAAGTAACACTTTGCACAGCCGACTGCTTCGGCCCAGCCTCTGCCAGCACAGAGTGGATTCTCTCCTGTCCCCTTTATTCCCCCTCACCAGGAGAATTCAGAGCTACTACCTTACCTCCATACCTTCAGCATTTTTGCCTAAGAAATGGGCAATGTTTTTGTCCTAAATAACTAAACAATCAGGTACCTGTAGTTTCCTGCCTGCGATTTGTAATAGCAGATCTTAATTACCAAAGCACTAACGCAAAGCCCATTCCGCTCGCAAACACAGCTGCCTGGCTGAGGTACCAGGCTGGTCTTGTACTCCAGATATCTGGACCTAAAAACTAGAAGGTAGGAACACAGAGCTCAGTTGAGGTGCCCAATAATTCTACCTACCCTCAGCAAGAGACACCACCCCTCCCTGCGCTTGAGGGGCTGAAAGTAAGATCTTTATCAGCAAGCACATCCCAGTGCACGAGCCAAGTCCAGGGTAGGCAGGAAAATAAGGACAACCTTATTGCAACCTTATTGAGTGCAGCCCAGCTGTGCAGCAATGGAACAAGCTCTTTCCAGAGGACCTTCCTCTCCACCTTGTGGGTAACACAAGCCCTGATTTTCAGCAGTCAACCATTTAAGGCTGAGAGCGGTCAGGGATCACCCGCTCACCCCAGCATCACCTCAAAGACAGGCACAGAGACTGGCTGCCATCAGTTTCTGTCTCAGGCATTCAGGTCCTTCTTCAACACTATTTTCTTGGTACCATGGGTTAGGAGACCTTGACCTAAAACAGTGCACCCCCCTCAGCAGGTGTCCCACAAGGGAGACTTCCTGAGCCTTCTGGCCACCAGCTTCAGTCTTCTGGGAGGAGACAATCCAGGTCAGACCTTCTCCTCAGGTAATTCCCATACCATGGGACTTGCCCTGGATTTATTCTTCTAAATTAAGCCAAGGAATAATAAGCTTAGAGATGTCAGACGAAAATTTAAGACTAAAACCGCTCTAATCATAAAATTCATTCAGAACGATTCACTGGCTAAGCACTGTCTCTCCACTGAGGACATTTCACCAGCCATGCCCACAACGCAAAGGGAACCACTACAGCTTATTTAATTGCATCATTTGCAGAGGGATGTTCTTCCTGCAGGTGGCCTGACACACCAGGTGTCAAAATTTCACTGTTTGCACCCCAAGCACTGCAGCAGGGGAATGGGTGATCTCAAAAAGGCAGGAAACTCACTTCTGTCCCCACAGAAGAAATTGGCTCATGGCAAAAATGAGCAGAAGCAGAGCCGTTAACTGAGCTGCACCCTCAAAAAAGGAAGGTAGCAACCCAGACCTGCTTGGAGCAAACTTTAAGGCAGGCTGACAATTTAAAACCACATGGTTCTGGATGAAAGAGGGTAGTTAATGATAGATCACATCTATTCAAGGGCCAGACAAGGAAAGCAAACATAGGCTCATTTTACTCATTGTTCTTTATCTACAAACACCAGGACAGGAGTGTTGCTGCACTGTTGGAAGAGAGAAGAGAAATGGACAGCAGGCTGGAAAGAAAGGGGAGCTATTTACGGAGGATAGCTAATTTGAGCTGTTTACAGACTTCCTCTCCGAGAGCTCTGGGATGGGAGGGTTGCAGGGGGGTGGTTTCAGCCATTAAAAATACAACGTGAGAATCCATTAATTTTCCATAGAAACAATGTCGTCATAGAAGCAAGACAAATTTGATCAGTCATGCAAATGTGCTGATGTTAAATTCTCAGGCCTGGGTGGGGAATTTGGGTTGCCAAAAACACAACAATGAAGAGATCAGAATGAGATTAGCAGCCAGAGTGGCTGCGGCGCTGAATGGTGTGGTGGGGGCATGGGATGTAACCAAAGGCACTCTCAGACTACAGTGGGGTTAGTGCCCTAAACCAGGCATAGATGGTCCCAACAGAATAGACCAAAAAAAAAAAAACCAAAACAAACAAACAAACAAAAAAAACCCAAACAAACCAAAAACCAAAAAATGTCCTTGCATGAGATTTCAGGAACTGGGCAAATGCCATATTCCTGCTCTGCAAACCAGCAAGGACCTTTACAGACCCCCGAGTTCACTCCAGGGATTGAAAGGCTTAGCACTCTAGAGGACTGGGACCCTTGCAAGCAGCAAAAGGACAACATCAAGGAAAAGCAAGAGGTGATAGCAGAGGAAAGAGGTGAGTGTGTCTCATAGAACAACACAGCAAAGCAATAGGCAACACAAGTTTAGGAGAGAAACCAAGGAGGTAGCAGGTTGGCACCAGCACTGTCCCAGGGACACGCTGAGCTGCGATACAGTCTGAAACATGGCATTTAGGTTGTGTTAATAAAGGGCAAAATATAAAAAAAGTATTTTGTATTTCCCTCCCCCCCAAAAAAAAACCCCAAACAAACAAAACTAACATACCTCAAAAGAAGACCAGCAGATTTTATCTCCTTTCCTCCCTCTTCCCTTTAAAAAAAAAAAATAAAAATCAAACTTTACAAACACTACCCAGAGGAAGATACTACGCATGGAAAAACTGCAGCGGCACCCCAAGCAGGAGGAGTGGAAATAGCTCATCCTAGCAGCGGAGCGCAGCCCTTCCTTGCGAAGGATCCCGCCACCATCCTGGACTAGCCCTGCCACAAGTATTTAGGAGTTAAAAATAACCTTGCAAAATGAAGCGCTCCACCCCCTGCAGTACGCAAAACTTTACTAGAGTAACGCCTGTGACAAGGATGCTTCCGGGTAAGGCTCATCGCAGGCAAAAACAGTTCAAAGAAGCATATGAACAAAACTGAAAAAAGGAGAGGTCAAAACACATCCCAAGAGGTGTTTCACCCAGGTTCTTCCATAAGACAAAATACCAGTATTTGTCATCACAAACAGCTGTTTGGTTCACCTGTTAAGTTTGAAAACACATTGGTTTGACACTTCAAGCCATTGATGGTACAGCAAAGGGAATCCCTTCTGCACAAGGCCTGCCTGTGCTGGTGGGGTGGCTGCTGGTTCCCACAAGCCTGGGGAAGGCTCAGCCCATCAGTGTCTGAGAAGGGGCACTTACACCTGCACCAGGCACCTCAGGACAACTCCCCATACTGCCAACTTGCCCAGAAACAGGCATTTGCCAACTAACTCGCCTTGGCCACAGAAACCTGACCTCTAGTGCCATGTAATCCAAAGAGGTGGCTTTCCCAAAAGGGGACAATCCTGCAGGATACAGCGATGCCTCAGATGGGAACTGTGCTGCTAGGTCAGTGTGACATGGCCCAGAGCACAGGCTGCTGCAAAGACACTGGGTTCAGGGAGACAGCTAGAGCCCTAAACCACTCCACACCCCTCTGGTCATTCTCTGCCTGTTTTAAACTCCTACAAGAAAGCCTGAAAAAAACAGCAACAGCCTTTTCTCATAATTTGTATAGACTAAATAGGATCTCCTGCTCGTAAGCCTTGTCAGCAGCCTGCCCAAATATCTCTCTGGATTTGCACCTTTAAAGACACATGGCAGAGCATCGAGGCAGGCAGCCCACCCCAGCAGACACTTTTCAAGTCTGCTTTGTGATGGAGAGTATTACAAGACCATCAGCAGCACACCCATATATGAATACAGCACTATGCAGACACCCCCCCATCTCACACCCTCGTAGGAGATTTGCATCTGCCATCGCCTTCCTTCAGGTGGTTCTGGCGTCCCAAACCCTCTTCTTTTCCAGTCAGCTGTATCGGCAGTGCTCCAGCGTTCTGCTTTCACTGCTTCCTCACCCTTTTCTGAACCCCACTGTCATAAACTCTCCATTCTTGTCTTTCAGTGTTACTGTCCCACATCAGCTAAACTCAGCCACCCAAATATCCACAGTAACCGTCACTGCAGTCTCAGCAACTCCCACCTTGGTCTATGCCATCACAGTTGGCACATATAAAGTCAATGATTTAAATATTCAAGGCCATTTTTTAATGTCCCAGCCATACACACCACAGTGAGCATCTAGGACTGTGTGGCAACACAATCCTCCCAGTGTACAGAGCTCCACAAGGATTTAGAGTTCAGAGGTTGTCACAGTTCCAGTTACAAAGGCATCAGTTTCGGGTGCCATTTTCTACCCATACAAAATTGCTCTCAAGAGTCACACCCAAAAGCCACAGCAATCACAATGTTCTGCTTTCTTCAACAAGATTTCATTACTCTCTGTTTACTAAGATTGCTCAGAAAGGTGTAGAATTGTGCTCTTATCAGATCTTTGAGCTTTAAAATAGTGTGTTGATATACTAGCACACAAGTGAAAGACACTAGCAAGAAAATCATAGACCTACAAGTCTGTTGTCACAATTGATCCTGCACCTGCAGTGAGCAATCAGGAAGTGTCATTATATCCACTCATCTTATTTATGCAGTAGGTGCCCATGAGAAGATAGTCTTTATCACCACACATCCTGTAACTTTCTGGTCCTCCATTTCACTTCAAGCACTTAACTACATCTGGGTGAGGACATGCTCCCCACTTCCCAAGCAAGCCAGCTGCACCCTTCACTCGCTCAAGCATCAATGACAAAATCCTGCTCAAGAATATGCATCTGTTTCACGTATGGCTTACATGGCTAATTTAAACAGTTTCCATATGTTGCCAAGAAACTGTGACCGAATGCCACTTGCAAATAAATGGGGAGATTGTCTGGCTTCCACAGAGAAAAGTTTCATCATGCAGCTCGGAGCAACAGCTCCTTTGTTCCCAGGTCTGCCTGCTGCTAATCAGTCAGATGCTGCTGACTGGTCCAAATGCTGCCTCCTCCCAGGATTGTGCCACTGCAGCAACATGCTTTATGGGCCACAGTGAGCAGACTTTGGAAAAGACCTACAATTAACACCTTGACACATGAAGAAGATCTATCAGGTCAGGCCGTGCAATCTCCCCCTGCTCCTGGGTTCCAGAGAAGCCACTTAGTCATAGTACCGGCATGCTTTTTGCTCAGCCCTCATCCAGACATTAACATCGGGTGCTAGGCTGTAGCTGTTAGAAGTCCTCAAAGCATAAATGAAGCTCTGAGGCTCCATGTAAGCTATAATTTCATGTTTCCACATCTTGCTATGCCATTTGAAATCAGCATCTCACTTTTAATGCACTCATGGTGGCTTCCTGCTCAGTTCGAGCCCGGCAACAGGTCATTTCCCATATTACAGCTAGACCACATACAAATAGTCTGTAGCTGGGTAGATGGGAGGACTGAGCAGATAGACAGGTCAGGCCTTCACTGCTCTCCAAAACATCGATCCGGTCAGGGAAACAGACAACAAATATCTCTATTTAGAAATCCAGGGGAGGCTACTAGAAGGATTTAAAAATTCAAAGGGGGAGGTACATGGATGCCACTATTTTCCATGTCAATAATGGCATGTTATACTTGCACCCCAAGAAAGCTCTGTGCAGAATCTGTGCCTATGGAACAGGCCTTGCACAATAAAACCCACCTCATCTCTTGCTGAAGCAAGCACCAAACAGCTGTCCCAAAAAGCCATCCAAAGATATGCTTCTCAGCCTGTCCTGATGAAGTAAAGCTTTTTTTTTTTTTTTTTTTTTGGTCACAGAATCCAGGGCTGAGATCGATGTCCCAGCTCCCCATCCCAGTTCTCCACCATTAGATAGACCATCTGCTGCTGGCCAGCACCAAGGTGCTGAAGTTACCTTTCCTCTCTTGAGGCTGAAGGGTTTCAAGTCCTTGCCACTTCACAAAGCAGTCATGCTACAGAAAGGTCAGTCAGACCAAGCAAAAGATGAGAGCATTCTGTTCCACATTCACTTGTGCACTGGGCTGTTTCCCATTGCCAAAGGCAAGGGGATTCACATTGACCAAAGCTATCCTACTCCTACACCCAGTGGCCATCCCAGAGCATCTCCTCCCTCTTTGGAGAAGCTGTTGGGGACAACAGACACAGTTAACTGAAGATCACCCTCGAATCTGACGTAAGGTGAAGCACATGAAAAATTGATTCACATGGTTTCCATCATTCATAAATTCCTATGCATAAAGAGGAGGCATCGGATTTGCACGTAACTGATCCAGACAGCTGCAGAATTCCATAGGCACTCAGTGCCTGCAGGCAGAAGCCACTCCTCATGTAATCCCGTTAAACAGCTGGAAGGAATGAAAATGCTGTGCCATTCAGCATGCTAACAGCAGCCACCTCTGCTTCCTCCACTGTTACTGCAGGGTCCTCTCCAGTTCAGCCTCTTCCCGTGGGTCCAAATTACAGGAGTCATTTCGTGCCCTGAACTCTGCAGGAAGCCTGGAGCACATGCAAGTATGAGGCTACAGTAATGGAAGGCTGCCCTCAGAGAGTGCTAGGAACATATCCAGGCTCTCTGTCTGTGAGAGTTTCACCAGGACACTGTCACAGTCTGTCTCCTCGCAGTAAGATACAGCTTTTGACGATATCACTGCAGAACACACAAGTCTTCTCATGAACAGAAATCAATACACTGGAGATTGGGTATAGAAGGCAAATCAACACACTGCCACCTCCAAAGACAAAGTGGTGGAATTCATACAAAATATAATTGCTCCAGACTGGAATCAAAGGCTCTGAAGTCAGGAGGATCTCACGTTGAAGCTGTTTGCCATTTAAAGGTCATTCGTGGCATTCAGCATTGTATCACATCACAGCAGATGTGAAGAGCCAGCATAAAACTATAGTGTTAAGTAATTTGAAAGAGGCATTGTTAATCCTTCACCTCCTAGGGAAGGCCAGCCTAACTGAGCTCTGTCTCCTCATGCAGCAAGGCTGGATTAAAGCATCTAGCAGAAGATAACACTCAGCAAGGCTTATGCTCCATACATATGCAGATATGGTTTACCTTCCACACCTCCATAAACTGCTAACTCATTCTTTGTGCTTTTCAGTCACATTTGATCAGTAATATATAGAATCTCCTACAACTTCATGGAAACTGGAAGGTCTCTCTGTGAAGATTAACTACAGCTACAACCATCCAGACAAGCAAGCATGATGAGGCAAGCACATGCACAACAGAAATACCATCTCACCGTGCATGCAGCTTGCAGAATTGTTAGTTTAGACTGCCAGAGGCAGCTGGTTTTATCTCTTTCTCCCCTTCCTCCTTCCCAGTCACTTGTTCCTATGGCCTCTCTTGTGCTACCACAAGCATTCACAATACTGGGAAGCAACACAATAAAAACCAACTTGAATTTACCAACTCAGTAAAAACCAGTTTGTTCTCAAGCAGATCAGTCCCTCTTTGCACTCAGTTCCCACAGCTCACCAGCACTGGGAGAAGGAAGATGGGAGGCAAGACTGCCTTCTTCAGCAGCAGTCCAGACTTAAGCCAGAATAAAGTGGCCATGACTGCCGTGTCAGTGGACATGGCAGGCTTACAGAGCATGTGCTCAGCCCTCCTTAGGCAGTTGATGGTTTTCTGCTTCAGTATATCCCTTTCCAGCTTTGTCCTGAAAACAAAGCATCACCCAGAGTTATTCATCCCAGGCCTTCACAAACATTCACAAGGTTACATTAAATATACAACCATATCAATGCACAAATATGCACCACACCACTCTCTGCTGGCCATCCTTCTCTGACACACCCCAGCTGCACCCCATGCATTAGCCCAGCTCTGTCTGTGTCAGAGCTCTGCTCCCTCCTTTGCAGCAGCAAGTACTTGGCACTTCTGGAACTCATCTCTATGTTCCCATGTCAAACACCCAGAAAAGCACAAAGGTAGCAAGGAGCCTTGGAAAGACTGGTGCCACAGCTCACTGAAGACCATGTAGGAACACTGATACAGAGCACTGGCACACACTCTGCCATGGTGCCTCTCAGCTGCCTAAAAAACAGTCTTTTTTCATCCTTTCTCAGTGTGCACCTCCCTGGGTCTGCAAGAGAAGATCACTGTCATCATCAGTCTCCTTCACCCCACAGCTGGATCTACTCCAGGAGAGGCATCTTGCAATTATATAATTAGCAACTATCACAATGCATAAGCAGGGCTGGATTGGAGGTACAAAAGCAAACTTCAATTTTGACATTTCACAGCCTTGATAAAACATCTTTACACAGGGACAGGGAAGGAAGACAACTTCCTTCCACTGACAAGCTGTTTGTGCCCCCTGGATAGCAAACAGTCTTGTGTCAGGAGTGTGCCTGTCTTTGAAGTGGGAGGTTGTGGTTTGACAAAAGCAGGGAGCAAAGGGGACAAGGGATAGAGCTGCTTTGAGGCAGTTGCCAGGATTTAACAGTGCCAGTAAGGTCTCCCTGCGTTAGCCTTGCTCTGAGGCGGCAAAGCCCTTTTTTGGCTCAGGCTCTGAAAACACTTCTCAGTCCCAGGCAGACCAATGTCAGGAAAAACTCCAGATGAAAGAACTGCAAACTGGAAACTAGTTCCAGTTTCCCACAGTCTTAAGCTAGGCCTTGCGCTCCCAAGCATCAGTAGGAGGCAGGGCCACCAGCCCCCTGGAAAAAATAAAGGTCTCAAGAATGGTAAGTAGCTCGTTTATTGCAGAAGGACACTTGTGCTGGGTCAGAAAGAGGACCTAGTGCTCAGGCATTTGCTCCAGTGGCTGCTGGTTTTCAACACCACCTGCTCCTCCAGAAAATGCCATGGACAGGGGATTAGCTCAGCAGGAGAGGCTGAGGGAGCTGTACCAAACCCCTTTCCCTCCCACCATTAGCAGAAAGGATGGGCAGGGAGACGTGCCCCCGGCTTGCCCTCTCAGGGAGCAGGACTCCCATGCCAGCTCTGGATCAGCGGAAAGCAAAATGCAAGCACTTTCCAGAAGGGCTGCCCCATCAAATAGAGTTTCCAGCTATTGAGCTATTCCAACCACCCAGCAGCAGCAGATCTGCTCCCCCTCCTGTCAACTATCCCTCTGCAGCCACATCAACACCACAGCTTTTAACCCACCAAATGCCAGTGCTGCCCTGCGCTGTACATGCCAGTACTTTAATATTAACCTTGCACAAGATCAAAACCACCATAAAGCAGCATTTCCTAGCATGGAGGTCTTCAAGCTCTACTCTTCTGATTCCCCTCCAGATTTTGCACAGTCCTGCAGTATAGTGTGGAGCAAACTTTCATCCACCCTTCATGCACCTGCAAGAGAGGACAGCACTCCCTCAACAATACACACAGAAGAGCTGAGAGCAGGCAAATCCACTGGTAAAATGGGGTATTACCAGGGTCTAGAACTCTGAGGAAGTTTAGAAATGTAATATTTAAGGTAGTTCAGAAAACATAACTCAGTTCCCAACATACCATTGCTCAAACAAAGCAATCAACACAACAGTTGCTTCTCTACACTCAACTAAACAGTACCTGTGTTTCATGCATTTATGTGGACATCAGTGCCTTGCATCAGTCTTCATCAGACACATTCAAATACTCCACACTCAACAGTCATGCAGTATACACCCCATACCCGAGGTATGTCGATATGATAGAAACGACTGAACTACAAAGCTGACAGAGATGATGTAAACATGTCAACCCAATTTTTATTGTACTCAGCCAGGAGGAAATTGAGAGCACCAAGATCTGTAAATTTTTTGTGTCCCTAGCAGGAATTGCTGCAACAAAAAGATAGTCAGCTCCACAAAGAAAAAACTTGCATCCAGCACAGAGATTTATATTTTGTTTGTATTTAATGCTGGTTAGGAAGGACGAGTGTAGCTCACGGCATCCTTTCACATCAAAGGTGACCATACTGCAGGACATGGCACAGCGCTCATGCAGGAATGGGGTATTGTCGGATGTATTTCCATGGCTGGTGATAGCTTCACATGCTAAGGCTGTTTTTGTCTCCTCACCAGGTCTGACTACACAAGAAAGGTTATGAGATCAGTGACAGAAGGTAGCACAATGGGTCAGACAGCAAAGGAAAGGGGGAACACATCAATGTATTTCTCTGGGCTTATTGCTAGTAGGCCCTTTCACATCCACACACTAGCTGATGACAACCAGTCATGACTCATGTGAAACCTCCTCTGCTCCACTAGTCCTAGGTACAGGGCAAACAGCCATTGGGAAGTTTGGGGAAGGCAACACAAAGAACTTCACAGATCTAAAGTGATAAATAAAACCCAAAATATTCCCCCAAGAGAGAAAAAACAATGCACCGCACTAAATACACATGCTTCTGCCATCAGCAGAGAACATTGTGTATAAACTACCCAAAGGAGGTGCATTGTCTCACTGCACACTTTCCAGGTGCCATAAAAATGAGGACAGGTTGTGAACTTTCACAAGCTAGAAGTGCTCTTATCAGTTGTTCTTTATAGCTGCTCTTCCCTAGCCACCCCTACCTCCTAAGCAGAATCCCAGGCTAGCTGAAAGCCAGTTATAAGCTCATATAATAAAAGCTTCACTCTGGACCAGTATGTTCTGGGTTCAGGGCAAGCCACAGAACCAACTCACCTACAGCACTGCCTTCATATTTCCTTCTGTTGACAGAGGATACATATTTATTCACACACATCAACTTCTCCGCCCCATCCAGCCCAGTTGACTGAGCACTACTAGAAATCTGCTACTGACTCTATGTAGAGTCTGGTTTTTATTCTTCTTAACCTCACTGTTTAACCCACTGACTGTCCATGTGATGAACACCACCAGCAGCCATCTGTAGATGCCACAACACAGAGCTACCATATCACAGCAGCCAAATGCTTAGGCTGAGAGTGGGTAAAGAATAACTTGTTTATCATCTTTCTCAGTGGTCCAGTAGTAAAGGCACAATGTCCTTCCCTGAAATCAGGGCCATCACAAACACAAGATGCTTTCTGAAACCATGCCTTCAGCCACAGAACCTCACCAAAAACTCTAACAAAGTAACAGGAGTTTCAAACTTCCTGGACTGGAAGATGCTCAGATACTACAGTGGTGAGTACATCCCCTTCCTACACTGTCCTTCCTTCCATCACCTCCCACCACAATGTTAGACACTTACCTGGAGAGGACAGGCGGTGGGAGTAATGGCATGTACATCCTCTGGTCATCCCCTCTTCACTGCAAGTAAATTAATGGGCACATTCAAAATTCTCCCTCAAACCTGAGTGGTCCAATACTCACCTGTAAAACGTGCTGCAGAGACACACTAAGCAATTGCCATGAGGTGCGGAGCACAGCTGCTACTGCCCTCAACATTTGCCCTCCTTTTCCCCAGCCAGTGTGATCTTCAAGTTCTTAAATGAAGGATTTTCTTTCAATAGCAAAGGATGAGTATTTTCTGCTATTAACAGCTGTGTTCCTCTGAATCTCCCCAAGACAGAGACAACACATGGGAAGCTTTGGTCTAAAAAAAAGACAAGAATGGAAACTGGTAGGCAAGACTAATAAACCTCTGCAACACCTGATGCACTGACTCAGAAGTAAGAAAAGAGTAAGGGGATGCTGTTATGAGGACCTACCAGTTATGCTCTGGTAGGTCTCATCCCAGGAGGCTATGGATGCTAAAAGCTTACGCAGGTTCCAAAAGAAAGCAGATGGAAGACAAAGCTATCCAAGATTATTAAAAACAATGAACCATCACTGGCTCAGGGACTGTGGAGTCTACTACAGTCAGGGAGACTTTTGGGGCATATCACTTTGTTTTACCCTGCTTTTCTACACCTCCCTTGGCATTTGCTGCTGGCCCAATGGAAACAGGCTACTGAATTTGTTTTGAGGCAAATCAGCCATTCCAAAGTATTAACAGTACATTTCCAAGGGATCATTTTAGCTTTAGCAAAGCTCCAAATACAAAGGAACAGATTTATAAAAGGCGTTTAGAAAGTATTTTCCAAGTGCTTATCCATACCTTTAGGCTCCTGCCTAACTTTAAAATTCTGGTCTGAATTGCCTTTGGTGGAAAAGGAGAATTTTTATAGAGGGCCTTTAATAAAATGTCAGGATGTAATCATCTCTCTGGGATGTTCCTAGAGAGAAGTCACAGTAAAGCATGCAGTATGTTGGGCATTGAATGACAGGACAAGGTATATAAGCAGAGGAGGAATAAAGTGGTTACTAACTGGGAAACTACTGAACATGCAGAGCCACAGATCAGTCTTCATGGCTGGAAAGCTTCTCCGATTGCCCTCACTTGTTTTATTCACATCCAGCTCAGAGAGCGACAATAACAGGCTGCGTTGTTCCTGCCAAACCCCAAAGCACCACAAATGGTTTCAGAAATGGAGGGGCTGTTCAGAAGAGCTTGCTTTGCAGGGCCCAACTTCCAGGCAGCAAGAGTACAACAGAGAAAATGCAAGGCTGAAATCACCCCCAGACACATTCAGCTCGTCCAAAGCTTCCAGCAGGGAGATTTAGCTGGAGCTTAAAGCAGTTTTCTGTGACTCTTTGTCACAGGAGTGTAGGTACAAACAAACAGGAGCTGGGACAAAGGGAGTCAACACACATTTTATTAGTAAAAAGTTAATCGGCTTAAAGTGTGCAACTAAATAAGCAAAGCTTACATTAACGTGACCCGCCAAGAAAAGATGCCATGGAAATAAAGTTATAGGAAATACAATATAGTCTCTATGTTCTTTTGTAATCCAGCATGATAAATATTCATGATTCTGGGTTAATGGGGTACCCAGCTCTCAGCCACCACAATAGTTTTTTGTTTGTTCTCAAGACCATGAACTTTGGAACCATGAACCTGAATTTCAGGACTCTGCATTCATGCATGTTAGCAAAATTCGGGGCAGGGTAGGGGGATGGAGACAACGCCAGGACCTTGGCTTGTGACAGTTTAACGGAGGTTGCTGACAGGTTTTTGATAATGAGTAACAAGAGCTTCAGGATGCACAGGACTTCTGGTATATCCGTCACCTTCTCTGCCTCACCACCAGCAGAAGGAGAAGAGGCACCACCTGCAATACAAACCCATCCCACACCTCCAGTTGCTCCAGGACACAGCTCTTTCCAGAGTTTCTCTCTCTGAAGGACAATGGCATCCTCAGGCCAGCCATCAAGGAAGCAGCAGCTGCCTGCATCACACAACAGCACCACAGGGCAGAGGAGAGGTCCACTCCTGACATGGGAAGGAAGACCTGTACACCCCTAAACATAATCTCTTGAACCTCCGTATTGACTAAAAGTGCACTTTGGCATTCTGAAAACAGTCCTGCAGGGAGAGGTCACCAACCTCCAGCCCTCCTTTCACACCAGATAGCAAACGTCCTTCCAAAGCATATTTTAAAAGAGTCCCAAGCCTCCCTAGCCAGCCCCACATCCAGTTCCTCCTTTGATGGCGCCTTCTTCTGCTGATAGCAACATTGCCAACTTTCCCAGTTTTCCTACAAGACCTTCCAATGTCTCTACTCCAACTTGTATTAACGTGTACAGATCCCCCTTTCAAGGTATGTTAGGAGTCTTTGGGGTTAATGAAGGACATGAGGAAACCTTTTTTAAAAATAAAACACAGCATAGAAATTGAAAGTTCAAAGCCTTGAAAGCAATATGAGGAAAACAACTTTAAATGCTGAATCGAATGCATTTTAAGACTCTTGAGCTTGTTGGTTTGTTTCCTCACATTGGCTCACAACTAAAAGCAAAGACTATGATTGATTAACGTCTTCAGGGGTTTCCTGGTATACTCCACTCACCAAGTATCAACCCTCTTTAAAACTTCCCATTACCTTTTCCCCTTTCTCCCACATAATGTAGTGAACCATGAGAGCAAGCCTTCAAACAGCCTGGCACCAAACAGCCAGGCTCTGTTTAGCTGAGAGCCAGGAGCACAGCTCTCCACACCACATCACTGTGGATCAGTCTGCTTGGTCTGCAAACAGAGCTCATATCCCTTCACTCACCCCTCAGGGTTTAATTGTCTATTTTAGGGAAAGTGCAGCTGAAGATTTGTAAATTAATAGGATCTTTCTTCATGCATCTTCCTTTAGGACAACCTAGATGACAAACCTTGCCACAGCAAGCTTTATTTCTCCTTTAGGGCAGAGCTCCTCATTCTGATCAGCTGAACCTGAGCAGCAATAGGACAGTACAAAGGACAACCATTTCTTCAGAATATGGCTTCCTGTAACAATACAAAAGTCTAAAAGAAAGAAATAACAATGCTCCCTTAGATTTTAAGTCTTTGACATTTCATTTGTAACACTTCTACACAGGACTAACATAAACTATTCATACATAAAGATTTAGCAAGAACCATGAAAGTTGAGAAATTAATAGAAAAGGTGAAAGTGTAGTTTTGGAAGGAAAACTGTTTTTCCAACTAATGAAATATCTGCCTTGAATCACAGAAAAGCTCTGTCTAAAAACCAAATACATCAGTAAACAGCAACAGCCTTCTAAAACCAGAGGTATCCTGCTCAGAGAGCATGTATTTAGCATTTACCTTTGTAATATTTTAATTTTCCAATAGCTGCATTAGCACAAGGATGACTATCCACAGGGAGGAATACGCAAATGTGCACAACAGGAGGGGAACTTGTTGGTAAGAAAACACTTTCCCCATTCTCTGGATTGAATTTTGCACAGAACGTCCTGTTCCTCCTAGAACACCCTCACACCCTCCTACGGAGCTCCAAAGACATGCTTCTTCCCCCCTCACACTCCCCACAGTCTACCTCCATAATGACAAGTTAGTGGGACAGCCCAAACCTGGCAGCACCTTCCATTTCACACCCAGCAAAGGTGCAGCTGTGCAATACACAGGCATGTCAAAAGCACCAGGACCCAGCCACCGACACCACCCAGGAGGACAGAAAGAGCAGGGACATTTGGCGGTTTGAGGGTGTCCATTTCACACATGCTTACAAGCCCCATGGCAAACACGTCACACCTCTGCTGGGAGATGAGGGATTGTACAATGGGCAGAAGGCAAAAGGACAGAAAATGCTTTTCTCAATGTCAAGAAAAAAAGAGGGCAGTCAGGAGGTTTTACTCTTCACATCAACATCCCATTACTAACCAGCAGTTTCACTTGACAACAAAGCTTTCCAAGAAAAGGCAGAGACCTGGGCACTCAAGCAATGGCCTTATGAGATCCCAGCTCTCTGCCCAGGAAACAGCAAAAAAAAAAAAACCAACCCCAGCATATCACATATCACCTTCCTACTGAAGCATGACAAAGAAGAGAATATATGGCAGAAGAGGCCAAAGAGGGGAAAAACAGAAATCAATAGGATCTAACAGAGCGTGACGGAAAATCACTTCCCCCATAAAAAGAGGTTACTTGCCAGGTTAATGAATCTTTTCTGTTCTGTACTTAAGACACCCAGGAAATGGAAAGGGTCACAGGAGCAGTGTGGGTGGGAATGCAATCCTTAGAACATGCTTTCAAGAACAATCAAAGGTTAGAGATTAAATCCAGTCAGCGGTCAACTGCACAACACATCAGCAGCTTGATACACGGGCCAGCTGCAGCTCAGAGCGTCACTGAGCAAAATACACTTCCAACATTAACAGCTCAGCAAATAACAGGCTCCTCTTCCAGGGCAAAAACAGCCCAACAGGCCACCTCAGCCCCTCCAAAGGGTCATCCCCGAGAATCGGGGCATCTCTGCCTTCCCAGGTCAGCAGCGCCAGCACAAACAAAACAAAATGGTCTATGGATCTCTAATCTGAGTAGCTGCAATAGAACCACAAAAACCAGACTGCACCAGAAGTCACACTGTGCAAGTAACTCAGAAAGCTCTTGGCCCAGCAGCCAAAACTTCTCAAAACCCACTTTTAGGTAAAAAGCTGTGCCTTACTTATTAGGAATGCACAGGCAGCAGACAAGTCAACAGAGAAGCACCTGGACAGTGGCAGGGTACGAGATCAGTTGTCCACAGAAGCCCGAACTAGACCTCTGGAGCATCAAACACATCCAAAGCCAGGCGCATATAACTTTGAACTGCAGTTTCTTCTGACCAGAGCCCTACTGACAGGCTCCATAGAAGAAGTGCAGACCCTTGCTATTTTATGAGCCCCCTGCCCACATCTAGCTTGAGCTACTGACAATAGGAATAGCTCTACTTAGGTCCAAGATACTCAGTAAGGGAAATGCAGGTGCATGATTTCCATAATTTTCAAGGCCACCTAACTTGTAGGTCACTATATGACGTTCCCCCACTGCCTGCCAGAATCATTTACCAACTGCTGTTTCTTGGTCTAGGGCCCTTTGACTCCAGTACAGCTCAAACACCTCTGCTATGCAGCTGTCCAAGCTTCTCCTGCAGCAGTTGCCACTACCCAAATTCTGCAACAGAGACATGGATAATGCAGCCAATAGTCCCCTTTCTTAGTTGTATTTGACACAGGCTCAGACTCGCTGCACAGGATAGCTGTTCAAGACAGAGTTCCAAGTCATATCATTCAAGTTTACCTTCATGCCCAAGGAGCCACATCACAAGCTGCAAAGCAGACCTAATGCTGGCATTTCTGCAAGTGGGAGTTTTGATTTTACAAGTCCAATGCAATGAAGTATTTTTATATCTGGGGAATTTTAAAGTAAAAACAAGGCCTTACTCAACCAATACCTGCATCACACAGCATCCTGCCAACACATGCATCAGTGCGGACAGTCCTCTACTTCCACAGCAGATATCTGCCCTGGAAAGGACAGAGCCTTCTGCCAGGTACAGCCACTGCTAGCGGGAGGCAGGGCACAGGTTGTACATAAATCCCTCTCCTCCAAACTCTGGAATGAATGAACAACCCGCAGCAGGTCTCACTTGAAATTCAGCATGCAAAATACCAATCAAAACAGGTAATTTTGCCAAAGTTCTGAGCAAATAAAAACGCTGCTGATTAGGCAATGCTATTTGCAGGCGATGCTATCGAAGTTCAAAGTCACACTGATGAGGAGTGGGAGACTGGCAACGCCCACAGCTATGACATGAGACATGGAGAAAGGTAATTCTCAGCACCCTCCAGGGCTATATCAACCAGCTTCTAATAAGGAGACAAAGGAACTCAACCATACCCCAACACTAACTCTCAACAGGAGGAAATCAAATGCTCAGCAGACTTGAACTTCTGTCTTATAACACTGTGGTATGATTTGCTCTGCAAACAGTTTTGGGGTTTGTGGATGGGGAGGTTAAACAGATGCTTTTTGCTTGGCTGCTGACATTTGCACGAATACAAAATGACTTGAGAGGATGCGAATTTCCGGGTCTAAAGCTGAGCTGATTCATGGACCGGCAGCAGCTGTGGGTCTCTGAGAATTTGTATCAGTCAAACCAGAGAGTGATTTTACCAGTGGCTGGGGTTTCACGTGGGCTTCCTTCTCAACACACAGTTAAACATTTTTCTCCATTCCAAGCTGGGCTGACACAAACTGGCCAAGAAAGAGCAATCAATCATTGAGAGTTCTTTAATCAAGGGCTTCCTTGCACATTTAAGCAGTTTCTATTGACAGGGAACCTTCCTGTTCAGGAAGTGCTAGAGTGGATCTAAACATCAAAACACAGGCGCCCTTGGAGATCAGCGTTTCTGGGAGCTCAGCTACAACAAAGGAAGAAAAGAAAAGAAAAAAAAAACAAAAAACAAAAAACAAAAAACCCACACAAACAAAGCAACAGGATACTCATGATCCAGGACAACCAGGCTGTTCAGTGTTAGAGGTGCTTCCTTCCTTCCAAGGCTGCCCGTCTTCAAAAAGAGCATACAGACCTCCCTATCAGGTCAGCATTCCCCAGTCCCAGCACTATCTCCTTGGCAGAGACAGCTCTGGACTCTGATTCACAGAAGTCAGCCCCACCATTTCCATCTGGTTTCTCAAAGGAAAGTGGAGACTGACCAGCAGCCCATCTATTACAGCAAACAGCCTGTGGCACAGAACTGCTTCATCAGGCGCAATGCAGCAGGTAAATGCAAGCCACAGCACAGGGCTACTGTTGAGTGAGGATGGAAGAACCTATTGACCACAGGGAGAACAGCATGAGTCACTGCTGGGGTGGGAGAAGAGATGGGGTACCCCACAGCCTGGGGGAGAAAGCACTGCAGAACACCTGAGGCAGAAAGCAGAGAAGGATTTGAGCAATCCTCCAGGCATGGACTGGAGAGAGCTTCAGGAAATGGGAGATGAGGGAACATTGGAAACAGATCTGTAGGAAACACAGAGGGGAGCAGGCAGAGAGCACAAAGGTCTCTGCAGCAAAGGCAGCGTGGAAAAAAGGAAATGGACGTAATAGAGAAAGGAGACTAGAAAATCCAGTGTATCAGGCACACGGTGCCTGCAATTTCTCAAGTACAAATGTGTCGGCCTGAACATGCAGGTATTTGTAGTCACACAGCTCTTCCCCAGACTGGGGCAGCAGCCCCTCACCTGGGAGACATCCACCAGCACAGTTTTAGCAGTGAGAAAGAGGTGGCTTACCAATAAAATGCAGCTAGTTCTTGTGTTAGCTGTCCAGCAAGGCGTAGGCACACTACTCAGGAGGTTAGGACAGGAAGAGAATAAAAACTCCAAGCACAACTGTGAAGGTAGACTATAACTACACAAGTGGAAAGTGCCTCAAACCAAAATCCTCACCTTTGTGGACTTCTGAAGCCTGGAAGACTTGCAGCAGAGTTTCCAAATGCCTTTGTCTTGGGCTCTGTGACTTACTAATCTTATGCCACAGAACACATGAGGAACGAGCAGGCTTCATTGATCAAACCTGTGTGAGCTGTGGTCAAGGGCACACACCTATGAACTGCACCCAGAATACAGAGTTCAAAAAAAGCTCTACCAGGTCTTTGCACAGAAGTATCCACGACAACTTCAAGCACCTCTTCCCCATCCTACCAGCCTTCTTTAAGTTAAAAGCTCCTTCTTCTAAATTTGCCCATCCCTTGTCCTGTTCATTGCTAAATCCCAAGGTGTAGGTACAGCACCAAGTGTTACATCTCATGCAGGACAAGCAGATCCAACACACTCCAAGAAGTGTCAAAAATCAAGCATGTTTTTTGTCGGATCCCAAGTAGACAGTTAAACACTGGAAGGACTTGAGATCCAGATCTCAAGCGCTTCTTTTCCTGATGATCATAAGGTTTTTGCTCTCAAATTCCCCAGGCCAATAGCTTCTCTGCCTGGGAATCTCAGCTGCAAGAAAATGGTGGTTAATTTTTCTTTAAGCCACAGCCATTAGCTTGTGCTTGGCTAGAATTATAATAAAAGCCACCTTAAGCCTTCCCTTTGAGGAGGAAGCTTCTGCTGCAGCTCTACCTCACTGCAAAATACAGCCTCCCCAATGGCAAAGGGCTGCACTGCTGGATGTGTATGAAGACAGTGGGTCCAGTTGTCCTCACCCACCTGTTTTCCATTCTGTAACTGCTGTCACCTCCCCAAAGCAGGTAAATTAAAGACTGAACAGTCTGTTCTCTCATTTTTTCTCAGACCACCTAAAAAGACTCAGTCAACTTCCTCCTTGAGCATTTAACCCTTCCTGCAACCTACTGGGGAAAAAACGTAAGGGGAACAGATTGCTGGTGAGAGCATTCTCCTCTTCTATAAATGTTTGCATCAGCATCAAGGAATCCACAGACTGGGCTATGTCCCAGACTCTTGCCTTAAAGCACACATGTAAGTATTGGTGGCAAAGACAGGAAGAAGGAAACTTTCTTTTCTGGAAGCCCACATGGCTTCTAATGTCAGGAGACTTGGATTCAGCTCCCAGCACTGCCACCACCATACTGACTGCCCTTGGGTAAGCCACTGACTCCCACCATCATCTTCTACAACCCAGAGCCCCACGCCCAGAGGCATTGGTACCTTCACCACAGCTGCACTGCAGCTCACATAGGCTTTCCACACCAGCTCAGAAGCTTCAGAGCTTTACAGAAAATAAGTAAGATGCAAATGAGATTCCACCACAGGAATCTGGGATTCCCAAGCAAAGGGCAGGCTGGCATATGCTCTGCCAGTGCTCCTACCACGGCCAAACCAAACAGAACAACTTGTGAGATTGCAGCAAGGCCCTCATCAAGAGTGGGCTGAATCCACAGTGTGACCTGCAAAGAGCTTTCAAGTTGCCCTGATAATATGATGGATCTGTGCTTCCAGCAGAGAAAACAGGATCTGCATCCCACTCAAAAGCCGAGCAATATTCAAGCAGTCCAGACTTTACAGATCCTCTTGCCCCTTTCTCATTTGATTACCCCCTCAAGGCTTTCAGTTCCTAACAGCAAATGCCTCAGCTGCCCACAGAAACGTCTGCATGCAACTTCAGATGTTTGCACCATAACCCAAATGAAATTTGTTGCCTCCTGAACAACAGGTACTGAGCCTGTACAGAGGGAGAGCCCAGAGGAAAAGAATGAGCATGTCTCCTATGAGGACAGGTTAAGAGAATTGGGGCTGTTCAGACTCGAGAAGAAAAGGCTCTGGGGAGACATCATAGCGGCCTTCCAGTACCTGAAGGAGCTAAAGGAAGGCTGGGGAGGGACTTTTTACAAGGGCAGGGAGTGATAGAACACGGGGAAATGGCTTTAAACTGCAAGAGGATAGATTTAGATGAGATATTAGGAAGAAACTCTTTCCTGTGAGGGTGGTCAGACACTGGAACAGGTTGCCCAGAGAAGGTGTGGATGTCCCCTCCCTGGAAGTGTTCAAGGCCAGGCTGGATGAGGCTTTGAGCTCTTTTTTGGTCCACTGGGAGGTGTCCCTGCTCATGGCAGGGGGGTTGGAACTAGATGATCTTTAAGGTCCCTTCCAATCCAAACCATTCCATGGTTCTATGACAGTGAAGCACAATTTAGGTCTCTCTGTGAGACCTTCTCTCAGGACAGCACTCAGGGTGGGAGACCTCTGGCATGGGGCATTTAGAAGCTGGTAGATCAAATCAGATCAAAGCTGGTAGGTGAAGCAGGAATAGGGATGCACAGTGGTAACTTGCAACTGGGCAAGCAACAGCCATGCTCGAAGGAGCAGTGGTTTGGCAGGAAAAGCTGCAATATTATTGCTAAACTGTCTCTCTAACAACTTTTCTAGTGATAAAGAAATGGGAGAGATGGGAGTACTGCTCAGCTCCCTTCCAGCGCCCCCTCACATCTCTTGCCCCAGTTCTTCCCTGTCTGAGCTTCCACCTCGACCACTCCACAAAATCCATAGGGACTAACTCACTTTCCAGGTGCTATCTCCCTGCCAGAGCTCCAGTCCTTCCCCCACACCAGGCTCTGCCTGCTCAGGAGCACTGCAAGCAACAGCCCAGAGCAAAAGCCATCTCTGATCAAAGTGTCACAGAAAGAAGCTGAACTTGCCTTTTACCTACATGCAATTCCTCCTCAGTCTGCCTCTCCTCAGCAACACAAGCCCTCCCAAAGGGTACTGGAGACACGCATGGGCAGCAGGAGCCCTGGACCCTTTTGGCCTCTGCCTCAGGAGCACACGGCGAGGCAGGCAGATCTGTCTCCTAACACAAACACTCGCACAGAGAAACACTGCATCGCCTGTTTGGCCTGGGAGTCAAGACCTGCAGGTTGGCCTGTGTCCAGACTCAGTCAGCCTGTAGACAGGACATGTCACACAAGGATAAACTGCCTAGCCAGAGCAGACCAAAACAGGGGACTCCAACACAGGACACCCTCAGTGGACCCTGCCCTGGAAGATGAGCTATTGAGGGAAATGCCAGGCCTTGGGAAGCAACACTGCACCTCCACCTCACACAGAGCAGGAGGCACCACACTAGGAGCCAAAGTACCCAGGAAACAAGAAGCTGAGACCAAACCACAGCTTTTTCTCCTCACCTGCTGATTTGGCAAGTGGAAAAGAGCCTCATCACAGGCTTGCTGCTGGAGGGAAAGGGTCATCAAGCCTGTAAACATCCAGGGAACAAGTTATTCAGTGCCAGCTCTCCTTCCTATTTACATCTCCTACTCCCCTTGCTGACTTAAGTTGGAGTATACCATCTCCAGAGGTCACTTTGAACCTCAGAGATTCTGCTCTTCACCTCAAATTAAAGTTCATATAAGCTTGCACCAAAATAGCTACCAGAACAAATTACAGCCTAATTATACCCTTGGTTCCAGTTTGCCTGAGGAGTCCCAGAAGGATGTGCTTGTTTTGTTTATCAGGCATCCATAGCTCTTCCTGCTGCCTCTCTGTCAGGCAGCCTCGCTCAGACCTGCACCCTGGCCTGGGTGTCCTTAGCTGGACCCTCTGAGCAGCAGATCTATCCAAAGCACATGTAAGTCTTACGACATTTTTCCATCCATAACAGAGCAGACCTGGGCAGGAACCTTTGCACCATTCCCTTTGAAAAGCTCCGGTGACCTGCCACAATGCTCAGCAAAACCCACCCAGCAGAGTCAGCACTGTCATCTCCCCTGGCAACTCAAACCAATGCTGCAGCCCTGCCTCAACTGCCCCTTTGTCAGCTGTTCAGGCATTTTCCCTTCTCTTTCTACCCTATCAAAAAGGCAGGAAAGCAGCCAAAGATTAGGAAAAGGAAATCCTGGATGTCTGGAGTTAAGAGGTTGAGCAGCAGTGGAGTTATGGCCCATCAGCTGAGCCCTGATAACTGGGCACGTGTTTATACCAGTAGCTCAGCAGTTGCAGTGATTTAGGAGGTCACTGTCCTGTGCTGTCCATCCTGCTTTGCTGCTGGAGGTTATTACACCTTTAGCTAATGCAACAGAGAGGAGCGTGTGCCAGGCTTTTCACTCCCAGTCTAGCAGATCAACCATCGACAGTCTGCACTTAACCTCAGGCCACGAGCTGCAGGGGTGAGGAACTGGCAAGCTTTCACTTTGTAACCTGCCAGATCTAAATCCATCACGGCCTTTGGGTCACAGCCATTAGCCTGCAGGAAAAAAAGAAGTAAAGTACTATAGTTTTAACAGCTTTGGAAAACATGTAAGTGGAGCAGCAGTTTGTCTTCACAATGGACTAAAAGGCTGCATAACAATCTGCAGCCACGAGACAGTGTACAGGAGCCTGTGCCCGCAGCAGCAATGGAAACATCACCACAAATCTCACAGCACCAGCTCTGTTTCCACAGACCATCAAAAAGTTCCCCTTGCAAAACATACCAGGCACCCGAGCTTTTCACAGTAGGTCTGCAATCATCTCACCAGTCATTCTTCTAGACAGATACTGACACTGTCCCACCAGTGGAGAAACTCGGGCCCAAGCAAGTTGAGACCACTTGTCACTGCTATAGCACATCAGGAACGGAGCATGATAGACTTCCTACGTAGGCATTAGACAACAGCCCTGACATGGCCTGTCTTGGAGGGACAATTCCACTAGAGACTCACCTTGTCTTACAGAAACGGATCTCTTCACTCATTAATCTTGGCTGAACTAACCCATTGGGATGGCATTTGCAGCAGCGAACGCCTGCCTAGCTCTCTTGTGGTACAAGTCCTGTTTGCCTCGTTTTGAGGCTGATTTTAAAAAGTGGAGCCATTCAGTGCACGGAGATAGGTAAATGGCATGTAAGGAGCATCTTGTTCCTCAAGTGCTCTACACTTCAGGTTGATACAGCCCACATGAAGAGAAACTGGATCAGAGAGCCAGGAAGCACATCCAGTCAGGACAGACTGACAGAGCCAGAGTCTCCTTCTTCTACAGAAAAGAAGACTGAAACTTGAGAAAGCCGGTAACAGGGCTCAGCAGCAAAGCAGAAGGCACCGTGCTGTCCTCCACACCCACACAGACTGGGTGAGAAAGGCAGACTTAAACTGCAGTACTGGAGCCTCAGGTCAGACAACAGGAAAGCCAAAGCAATGCTGAGCTAGGCTGCCCAGGAGCTTCCACCACAGACAGATGTGTGCCAGCACTGTCAGAAACACCAGCCTGGTCCTGTGCTCCAGAGAAGGACTGTGTGACCTCCAGAGGTCTTGTTCATTCCTGCCTTTATCTTGGAAAGAAGACAGTGGAAAAGTATTAGAGGCAAACACTGAGAAGTCAGAATATAAAGATCATTTCTGCAATTGATCCTGACTGAATTGAATTGATAGGAATAACATACATAAGGTGTTTCTACCCACCAGGAGAGGAGGTGAGGATGTATAACAAAGGGGGGGCTGCTGTTGGCAGTCCAGGCTCTTCCCTGTGTACGTGCAGAAGTGAGAGGTGGAGAGCCTGGAAGATGGGGGGACTGCAGGAGAAAGAAAAGGTCTGCAAAGGCAGTAAATAGGCTGGGGAATTTATTTTTTTTTTCCTTTTCTGCCACAGGTTCCCTGTCTGATGTAGGTAAGTCAATTATAGTAAATGTTCTCTATGTGGTCCTTAAAGGAACATTCCTCATCCTCTGTGTACTTGACCTGACAGTAATACCCAACAGTCCCAAGTCCAAGTGAGGCACACCAGAGGTGATGCTGTACTTTTGAGGAGAAAGCAAGGATAATGCATGTTCAGACTGGGAGGTCAAAGCACTGTACCTGCAGCTCTCCAGGTCTGAACCATATCCGTAACACTAACAACTAGTTTCACTGGAAAGAGAGAGAGATGAATTTAGAAACAGGCACAAATATAGTAAAGCCTGTTTGGGTGAGCTGGGTCTCATATTGATTAAAAAGAATTTTAAAAACCCCACCAAATCATATATCAAATTACAAATGACTTATGATAAGGGAACGTTTTGTGCAAAAAATACTTGGTGGAGAGAAGAGGACCAAGTTGAATTTCGGAATAAAACCCACTCGCAACACAGCCCATGTACAAGACCAGTTAAACAACTTGCTATACAAGACAGAGGTGCTCCGACAGACGTTACCTTGCCAGAGCTTGTCTATGTGAGCAGATAGGGCTACAAGTCCCCTCAAAGCAGTCAGGAGAGAGCTGATAACAAGTGGAGCTATCACCACGGGACACCGAGGAACAGCTAGGAGAGCACTGGGGGGGCAAAGCCCCAGCTCAGAAGAAAGACCAAGCACACCACACACAAAAAAAACTCCTTCCTTTTTTTTTCTCTATTCCTACAGTATTAAGAAAACAGGACTTTGCACGAAGTTACCTATAAACGGAACAAGACTAACAAGGTATCGATTGCCAATTTCCCAGCAGAGAAGTAATTCACAAGTCCACAACATTCGCTGATAGCTGGAACCAAAAGGAGTAACAGTCACATCAAGAGGACCACCTAGTTTTCCAAAGAGATAACTTGGGTTCATGTTCCATTCGAATTAAGATAGCGGGGGTGATGGAAGCTCTTGGAGAAATCAAACGGTTAAAAAGGGGTTACAACATGCTCAGAAACAACCGGGGACGAAAAACTCTGAAAAAGGGATGGAGGCAGCGGGAGGCTTCCTGGAGACGCTGCGGTGACTTGCACACAGGCAACTAGAAAGCACCTGGGTGCACCGGGAGTCTCGGCTGGGGCCC